>NW_019417365.1:661068-795982 GCF_000390285.2 Anoplophora glabripennis | reverse complement strand
CCTATTTAAGCTGCTCTCTTATTATTATTATTATTAATATTATTATTATTTAAAGGCGCCCAACTAAACAAATAAATAATCAACAATTATTACCATCAATCAAAATTCAATTTAAAAAACGTTCAAATCATAATAATATGTAAGTATTTGCATAATATGTAATATGAAATAAAAGGGGCGGTGCCTACTTTTCTACACTAAATGCTTCACATTTTAGTAATCTCACTATCCGCGTCATTGTACAATAACATGTATATGTCTGCTTCTGATCTGAAGCTTCGCATCTATCAATTTATTCCATACGTATCTAGCGGCACCCTAATGCCTGCCCTGTCATTCTGGCGCGACGGTGAACAATCTATTTTTTTTTGCTGATAGACGTTAGTCGAGGATTTCATTGTCGTTTGTGCATGTATGAGTGAGTTTGACACTTTGCTTGGGCGAGTGTATGGCACGGGTTTTTATGACAGGCAGTAGCAATATGTATTGTGAACATAGCGCGGCGAATGGCTTGACCACCGATTTCTGCTACTACAACGCTTATTGCCGTTTACTAGCATAATACGGATTACTACTGTTTATTCATTTGATCGTTGCCACAAAGTTGCCGATGTCTAATGATAACGGATCGGATTCACAGTCAACTGTTTTTATATTAATTGAGATGATTGATTTGCGTATTTTGTTAGTGAAAAAATTGAGGGAAAGTAATTGTAATGCACTTCACATTCACACACATGGAAATTTTCTACAAAACTGAAAATCACTTCTGAAAAAAAATATTTACAACGAAAATACAGCGAATTTTACTGCTACCTGTTTTTGGTGCCTATTTTATTTCGCGACTGTAACAGTCTTATTTGTAGTTGTAACGTCAACAACATTTTTCTTTTCGGAAAACAATGAAAACCGACTACAGAAACTATACCTAAGAGGTAGACATGCAGGTTGAAATGTAAAAAATTCTTAATTTACAACAATGTATCTAACATCGCTCTTAAATTTTCTTTAATCATTCTTGCAATGTCCTGGCGGTGCAGTACATTTATAGGTATAGTTTTTAATTTTCATTTTTTTTTCGAAGATGACAAAGTCGAAGTACCCAATTAAACGAGATTGCAGGCATTAAGGGTTAGGTCTCGAGATGTTTATGCAGGTGATGATTCAGCTACTGGTTAAAGGTTAACCCCAGGTTAATAAATATACCGGTGTCCTTAAAAAGTAAATTAGTGGCTTACGGATGATTCGCTAATATTATTCATTAAAAGTGAGGCGGGCATAAAACGTTTCCGTGAAAAAGCCGGGCCGTATTAAAACGACACCAAGCACATAAATAAGCCGTTTTATGGCTGATAAATTATGCATCAATCTTAAAATATACGGTTTATTTGTGCCGGGCAAAGTTGATCGGTCGATTAAGAAGAAGAGGAGGAGAGATAGTCACCGGCCGAGATGTACCACCACGCAGTGCCGCAATAAATGCGTCTTATAAATTGCAGCGCGATAAATAAGTAACTTTATATTCTCCACACAATCAAGTATCCCACTTTACATCCCAACGAAACAATAAAATCACTAAAATATGATTGAGAAATGGGTTTTTATTTTGCGAAGGAACACGGCCTGTCTATAATAAATATCTGGCTAACATATGTTGGGATCAGAGGCGAATAGGGGGGCATAATTTGTGTGACAACCCCCCGCCATCGCGTCTCTCGAACATTATACAAATATTTGGTTAGCGGCCACCTGACATACCCTCCTTTCGAAGCGGTGTGCAAAGCAACAGAAGTGAATGGATGAAGCCATTTCAAGTAGTTACTGAATAGTAATCAAATTTTTTTATTGACTTCGACTCTGACTAAACTAATGCACTTACAATGTGCGCAGTATGTTCCATTATATTTTGCAATTCACTTAGGTACAGATTTTATTTTTGGTAAAAATCAAACAAATCACAAATTTGTTAAAACAAACCTCCTTTTATTTTTTTAATGGATATTTTTATTTATTTGAGTTTTCAGTCTTATTGTACGGAGCCCCATGTTTAACTCAGATCCAATTCCAGTACCCTGGTCCCTTGCGCTACCTCCACAAAGTAGTGTAAGAGCACCATGGGTTAGAGTTCCAATTTCAGTGGTCCATATAGAATTCGTCTTTGGTTTAACGCTTCACAATCCGTCACACGATCGGTTATTTCTGTTGCCGTATTGCAAAATGTACATTTTAGATTTCCATCATTCAGTCAAATTTCATTTCAGGGGGTGTCTACCATGGCTTGTATAACAAGGCCTGCTACTGTTGGGACTGATTTCTTCAGTCTTCAGATGGTTATTATTTAGTTTTACGATTTTTAGTTTACAGCTGTAGTTAGAATATGAAATGTAGGCAGACCCGGTATATTGTTTACGAGCTTAAAAGTTTAATTTTAATGGGAGACAGAGGTCTCTAAAAAGGATGACTATCAAAAGATGTCCAGAATCGGCAGAATAAGTACCTTTTTGTGTATTCATTACGTCATTTTGTCTGAAATAAACTAGTCATAGGTAGAGCTGTCACAGTCGGTCCGCTAGCCATTGGCAGCCACGCGGGCTGTCTAGCTGTCGGTTTATTCGCTGATTTCCCTGTAATCGAATTTCGATTTCTTTTACGAATTTCTTTGTCTTTTGAGGCATAAATAATTCTGTGTAATTATGTCGAGCGTAGTTAGTGCTAAAAACAGCAAACAATTCATACTATACTGATTAAAAAAAAAACAAATTTACCGGTAAGTAGCTATAAAACTATTAACGTATAAAAAACTGTTCAGGTGGAAAAGAAACATAGATATATTTTTTGGAATAGTAAACAATTTTATGAAAGTAAAGGAAAAAAATGAATTCTAAAAATACCTATTTAAGCTGCTCTCTTCAAGGAGTAGTAAATTATGTACTCAGGTCATCACAGCTTTGTCAGTAGTAAATCTCTCCAACAAAGCGGCACTCAATACGTGTTATTTCAAGTACATGTGGGTCATAGGGAAAGTCAAATAACGAACAATACTTTCTTTTACTAAACAAAAATATAAACAATAATGTAATTCAGTATATACCTACATACTTGTATGTGTATGCAGTTAGAACTATTCAAATCTTACCTTACTTCCAGAAAGAAATGTATTGCTCTAAAAAATGTAGATCTGATCTCACTGCAGTAGAGAGCGAGGTACCTCAAGGTTCGGTTTTGGGGTCCCTACTCTGTATAATTTATATGAATGACCTTTCTCTCTATTTGTGTCCTGAGAGGTGTATTCTCTACGCCGATGATACATCCTTGATTTGTAGCAATAATAATGCAGTTTCCTTACAATTTGATGTAATTGTATTGGAAAATAAAGCCAATGAGTAGTTCGCAAATTATAATCTTAAATTAAATTTGGATAAAACTCAACGTATAATGTTTTCCTCGGATAATAATATTACAAATGGATCCACAGTAGAATTATTGGGTTTGACTATTGATGATAGGTTATGCTGCTCACCTTACGTTCATTCTTTAAAGAAAAAACTGTCGTTTATCCTTTTATTATTCTTAAATAAATTAAAACCAAATTTTAGTCAAAGTGCTCTCTTAAAAGTATATTTTTCATTATTCCACTCTCATTTATGTTACCGTATTACTCTCTGGGGTAACTCTTCCTCTGCTATACAGATATTTAGAATGCAAAAAAAGATTATAAGGTTTATTGCTAACGCAAAGTTTTTGGACTACTGTCAGCCTTATTTTAAAACACTGAGGGTAATGCCTTTACCTACTCTTTTTATATTTTACCAGCTTTTGGAAATACACAAAAATATTAATACGTTTGTTTGTAACTCTAACGTACATTATCACAGTACTCGACAGACTAGGTATTTGCGACCGCCTCGTTTTCGACTAAATCTATCATCCAGAAACACACCTCAGCTAAATCTTTACAATATTTTACCTGATGCCGTAAAAGAGTTAAACTCTTGTAAATTTAAATTAAGTATCAGGAAACATCGTCTCGAAAATTGTTTTTATTCGGTGCAGGAGTATCTGAGTGCTACCACCATGTTTTTAAATTTTTAATTATTTTTTGTCTTGAATATTTTAATTGTACTTTTGTCGTTATGTAAGTTTTGTTAATCTTTTATTTTTTGTTTTATACATTGTGCATTATTGATTTTTAATATATTTTTTTTACTATTGATATATGTTTTGACTTACTACTTTTACTACAATTGTACTTCTTTGTATAAAAAGTAGTTAATAAATTTATCTATCTATCTATCTATCTATTATCTATTTATCTATGAAAATGTTTAAAATTAATAAACGGAAACCAGAAGACTCAATTTGATATAGTAAAAAATTTCATTCCTACTAGAATAAATACAACCCCGAGTAGAAATTACCATGTCCGGCCAGCTTGGAAGTAGATTAAATAATTATGCAAATATTACATCAGTAGATGTCGAACGATATTTTATCACCACCGTGAATAAGTTTCGCTTAAACAAGGGTAGAAACATACCTGATGATGCGATCTATAACGGATCCCATCCAGATTGTGGAACCGATGGCGATGACAAGAACGATGCGTAAAACAATTTACGTGTTTCACGATGATACAGTGACATAAATCTTATAATCATTGTTCACTTTATTTTATGTTGATGATCGCACGCCTTTGGTGCGCGGCCAATTATGACAGGTCTAGTCCTAGGTTATTTTTTACGAACGTTTTTTTTTCTAATAAAAAATCTCACACTAAAAAAGTAGACAAATAGAAAATACAAAATAAGCCTCACCATATGTATATAAGGTGAGGCTTAAGGTATCACTTTATTATATATATATAATAAAGTGATAAGATAGGTTAGGTTTTTCTGTTGTAAAAACGTATCAGAAACATTTAAAATGATTCCATCTCTAGCCTTTGTCACATACGAAACACGCAGGCTATTCGTAGATGCCAAAACGATGCGAAAAAAGCGGTATGGTGCAGAAAAAAACAGTGGAGGTAAAGCAAAAGCACTTATTAACAGTCTGAATATTTTGTTGTTTCTTGTTTCGACACTAAATCTACAACTGGCGTTATATTAATATCTTGACTATCATTCCTGCACATCTAAAAGCCTATTGTGTTTCGTATCGTCTCTTGTAAATAAAATTTTAATATATAATTAAAATAATCAGGATTTGGTGGATTTCCTACTTATAGACAGTGAAGATAGACAAAATGCTACGACTGCTGATATAATCTGATATAATGTAAGCGAATCATTTTCCACCTTTTCATGTATTGCGTACTACATGATTTGTAACAGTCGCTAAAAGAGACTAGGCCAGTTGTAATCCTATCGAAGACGTGACGTCAATGACGTTGAAAGACTATTATTTCGGATTTAAACTGTATCACAGGCAGACAAGGGCTGGACGTTTTTGTGAAACTTTGTAATGTGTAATTCTTTAATTTGATTAGTACCCGTTTGTGTTGACAAAGGAGGTGACAACATGGAACACTTACTGTGATATTTCATGTTGGATACGACGTGTCATTCTCTCTCGATTCCAGCAGTTCTAAATATTTTCACACAATTTTTGTTAGATAAAGTCACCGTTTTCTTCACACGATAACATAGATATCCTTAAACTATATTTTCCACTGTTCATATATTACTTATACTGATATTACTCGATCGTTTGAAATTATCTAAAGTAATTCGTAGCTGAAATAAAGAATAATAAATTTCTTAAACGCCGAATCCGGGTTTCTGCGTTAATGGCATGCATTTTTTAAATACCGAACCTCGGCATAAAACATCGTCTCGGCGCAATGGAGGTCCTTGGACATCTCAAAGGCTGACGGTTAATGCAATATAGATTAAAGTGTTGGGTTAATCTCCGTCGTGAGATGTACGGCCAACTTGATCTTCCCGGACGCCGCAACAAGGAACAGCCGCACTGACCTTCTTTAAATATGTAGCGGCCGCTGACGGAACTTTTCAGCGGTCTCTAACCCAAAATTAAAAATATACAAGGGCTCCCGGACGTCGCACCTGCAGTGGAAGCCAGCCATTTTTATCGCGATCACAAGAAAAATACAAAAACAATCACAATTTGCCCTGATTTACTGACTTACTTTTCTAAAAAATATTTTTCCAGTTGTATGCAATAGAAAATCATTCAATACCACATAGGAGGTATGACGCAATAGATTTTTTTAAATCATAACCATAGCATTTTTTGGTCTCTAAAGATTATTATTTTACATTTTCATAATTTACAAAAAATATATTATTTAATTAATTTGTTTTCAAATTGGTACTTTGGATGGAGCTAGGATTTTCTGTCGGTGATGGATACCAGCAGTCTTAAAAATCGTGGCTCTGGTCTTGGCACACCTGTTTATTGCAATTTTTTATTAATTACAACAATAATACCAATTTAAAATCAAATTAGTTATATAATGCACATTTTTAACAATTGTTTAACTTGCTATATCTTGGGAATGATTATCACATCCCCACAAGAAAAAGTGAAATATCCGAAATTCGGGGTCCGTTTGACCCGATTAGCTCTGGTTGAAGGTCAGTACAAGGTCAAATGTATAGAATCAATTGCCAACAAAGTAAACCCATATATCTGTATGTTTTTGAAGTTGCTGACTTCGAATCCGGTGTTCGTTTGAAAAAACCAGATCTGGTTTAAGGTCAGTTCAAGGTCAAATATAGGGAATCAATTGCCAATAGTGTAAACTAATATGTCTATACGTTTTTGGGGTCGCCGAAGTCGAATTCGTGACCGTTTGACCTGATCAGGTCTGCTAAATACCCTCAAGTTCTAAACTCAAACGCTTAAGCATTTATATGTATTAAAATTTGAGTACTTCTTAGAATACACTCCTCAGACCTTTGACAACAAAATAGTTCGATACCATAAAAGTGAGTAATAGTGTAAATATCATAACAGTGAAATCGCAAGTTGAAATTTACTTTCGATGTTTGAATGTACTCACAACACAACACCAGAAACCTTATGATTTTATGTGCTTAGGGTTTTTGGGCTTAGGGTTTATGAGTTCGAGATTGAGCGTATTAGCCTCTTTTGCGTGTAAATGTATTTCCAAAATCGTATAATGCGTAAAATATCGGTCGTATATCGAATTTTTAGATATTTTTTAAGTTTATTGCAAAATTTTACGTGAATATTTTAGAGACATGATTCATGATCAGTGACCCAAAAACATGTATGATACCCACTTCCGGGTGCCAATGAATTTAGGGGTAAATCCATTTAGGTTTTAATGTATAAAACTTTAAGATCCCATTAATGATTTTACCAAAAAAATTACCTATCCATGTAATATAACCTCAAATATGACAACAAAATCACGAATTTGGCGCTTTTAGGTTAGGATTCTCGAAAACTAGAACCAATTGAGAAATTTTGACTTTGGATTCGAATTCAGCGCACCAAAATCCTTCGGAAAAAGACATTCTGGTTTCTGGGTTACAGGGTCGGACAAATTTTGTCGGCCTGTGTTATTTTGTCACATTACTTACTCTACGATTGTTAGTCACACTGAAAGAAACTGGCTTAAATTATTAAAACTATGACAAAACTCAATTTAATCAATGCAAGAAGAACAATAAAATATATTCGTACATTTGGAATGTAGAAACATGTACCTTTTGTGATCTCCACCACGTAAAGAATATATGGTAATGTTTGTCTCTCATAATTTGTTCATGCAGAAATATGTTTCAACAGCAACTAACACTTTCATTTATATCTTGATTGTTGTCTCGATTCTTTTTCTCTTTTCTCTTTTTCCTGCTTCCTTCCTTCTACTCGCTGCAATTTTTAAACCTTGACTTTTTCTTTTGTGTTGCCACAGCAAACATTCTCTCACTGAATCCATGTTTTTTTAAAGAAAGAGAGTAAGGTAGAGTCAATAAGGAGCATTTATGAGATGGCAGAAACTCATTTCATTTCGCATTAATAGAATTGTCAGTTTTAATGACTATATATTGTATTCAAGATTTTATTTCCCTATTTTATCTACAAATGATCCATATTCAACTAAGGATACTATGGGAAACAACTATTCCACGGAATGTATACTCAGGCTAAACTGATATTCCAATATCTAGTAAGTAGCTAAGATCCTTCATCAGATGAGTCACTAGACTTTCGAAATTCTGCTTTAAAGATTACATCTTACCAGTACACAAATGATCCAGTTTCGCCATCCCTCTGATCTAGCAATGGTTAGCAATTTGTAAAACTAGTAACACTATTATTTTTTATAAATTGATACGAGGATTATTGGAATTTTATTAAAAGAAGACTAATTTTCTACTTTTAATTCAATGTTACAACAGATAGAATCAAACATTTACAAGAATCTTGCTAACATTATGACCAAATATTTGTGGGCTATGATAAATAATTACTTAGTTCTGCATAGTTTAATTCGACACCTTAACCGAAACGCTAACCTTTTGATATCCTATAGACGCTGTAGGCTGCCTAAGGCGTAATTTTCGTACCAAATATATTGACGTGCAGCATTACTTTTTACGCCATACCAGCAAAAACCAACAAATCAGCTGTCAGTGCACGAAACAGTGCAAACCCAAGAAATATGGTTGGAAAGGAATCGTAGAGCTCCAAAATTCAAATATTCCTCCCACACTACATTTGAAATTTTTGGAAAAATGTGTGGACCAAAAATAAAAATATTCGTCTTTTCTACTGGAACTCCCGCTAAAAGTACCTATACCATTCACAAAGCATACAAATTTTGATTCAGTATACAAATTATAAAAATTGTTAACTACCATTTTTTTAAATTTGTTCTTGTGTATGAATTAAAAAATAATTATACAAGTCCAGAATAGCAAAAGATATTGACGTACATCCGTTACGTAAGCATTGAGGTTTCCCCTGGGGACGGAATCAACGCTTTTCTTGCGTTGTTCTCTCCACCCCTTCCGGGTCAACATTTCAATTTTAATTTAAACTCTGCAGCGCCGGTAGACGAGTAAAACCATCAAACTTGTTAATTACCTGTTTGGTAAAATTCCCTTGAGTATTTTCACTAGTGTAATTTCCAGAAATTGTCGGTATCAGACTTGTACTCCGCTACGCCTAGCACTCATACTGCTTGCTATCTGTAATTTCCTCTCCGCCAAAGGGCGTGCTACAATGGAACAAACTCGTTATATTTCACTATGGCTGACTTCTTCAATTATAGAAACATCAGATTATTTTGTCGGCGTTCGGCGGTGTGCTAGGTGTGTTTCTGAATCCGCACAACTAACTTTCTCGTACGGAAACTCCTAATTTTTCGAAAAAAGTAAGTTGAATAACAACCACTCCGCTTACACGAAGAACATTAGCACTACTTGCATACATGATTATCTACTCTTTTATTTGTTGGAAGTACAAACATACAGAAAGATATTATTTGTAGCTTCTAAAAAAAATTACTCTGAATATAAGTCTACTATATTGGCAAAATACTGGTAAGTCCATATCTACAAAGTTGGCTATAATGAGAAATTAAATTTATTTATTTATTTCAATTTATTTATCAGCAATGTCTCTAGAAGGGCTAGATTATCTGTGATTATCTGAATCCAGATTGTTTCTGACTAAAGATAGTATTCTCTTGCTAATCCTTTTTTTCTAAGAATTTACCTACACATCGTAGGAGTCAATGAAATGAGTCGGTATAACTTTGGGAGAGCTGAAGTAGAATCTCTTTTTTTAAAAGTGGAATGATTGTCTGCCTCCACAATTCTAGTAATTCAAATTCATATTTTGTTAAATAATTCAAATACTTTAGTTAATGAAGATTCCTTTATCTAGACCTGTAGAAGATTTCTGGCATGAAGAGAGAGCGGCCAATAGTTCTTGTAGCTAAAAGGAGGATATGAGAAAGAAAGAAATAAATATGTACGATAAATAAGAGAACTGTATTGCCGAGTTGTTCACAAAAAGAGAGGCTTTGCTAGCGCTACTCTAATGATGAGTCGAACAAACCCCATTAAATTTTGCACCTATCATAAGCAGAAAAAATTATTAGGAAATTCATAATATTGTGCTGGAGAGTTCTAAATATTTTAGTTGTGTTCGCTCCAAGGACATCGCCATGTTGCCAAGTTTTCAAATTCTTCGGAGTAGTACTTTCCTAGATATCGATCGACGCAGTTGCCGGCGGGACACCCTGTATAATAACATCAGGAATTGCCAGATCAAAGAGTGAATGAAGGATTTACGAGATACAAGACGCTGATATTTAATAATTATCACGTTTATTGAAATGTTTCAATAGATGTTTGACGTAGACTGATAAAATTTGGTCTAAGGAAATAATTAATAAAAGGTAAAGCTGAAAGTTATAGCACTGACTCAGAGAGCATCCTATTAACTTTATGAACATGCTATTCTCGCCGCGTGGGTGCCGTCGCTTTGGACGTCACATCTGAATTGAAAATAATGAAAATAAATACGTGATGCAGTAGATCTTTAATAAACATAAATTATTATTATAAATACCCTTACAATTATTACTACCCTGGCAATAGATACATATTTTCTTGGGGCATTCTAGTTGGTTGGTCCATCGCTCAACTTCTTCCATTCTAATATCTAATGGTTGTACACTTGCAACTAAACTTGTCAATGTATCTAAAGTGATTAAAGTATTTAGCTCTTTGTCCGAAAATTAAATATTTCTACTCTTATTATTCATTATTTTCAACATTATAGGCAATGACTTGCCAGCACTGAATATAAGTAATTCAGTAATTTTCTTAGTTCTTTTAGTTTCAAGGATATGTAAATTAAAATGACATACAACAAATAAATGGAGATTATTTCAAATGTGATTTTACTGTGAGGTTTCAATGGAGGATAATCCTAATTGTTATATTTTAAATATAGCCCACATGACATACATGACACTGTCACCTGAGCTCTAAACTTTGTTGGGATATATTTTCGCTTTTACGTACTTCGAAAATCACCCGTACGTCGAATCCAGCATTTGAAACAAACCACTTGCGGAGCACTAAACAGCTCCAAAAGTACTCCGAGAGCGCAGCATATGCCCAAAAATATAGAGCCTGTCACTACAAGTCACATCATCGAAATTTTCACCCATGTTTCAAATCCAACAGCCAAAAATCTCCACGAAGGCAAAGCGCTTGAACCACATCCCAGAGCAGACGACATGCAGACAGCCAGATGCTGTTGGAAGAACAATCATCGAAGACCGTCGCGGAATGCTCCAAAAAGCGACTCGGTTTCGAATTTGTTCGTGAAAGGTCAGGAATGTTACGAAATTTCAACTGGAATGCTAGACCAAGCTGTCTTACATAATTTTGTGATTTTGTGATTTCAGCCAAATCTCAGCCAGGTCAATACGACTCTAAAGATAATTAGGCAGGCCTCGAGGCAGGATAAATGTGAGAAGATCCACCTCAAGACTTGACGAAATCATTCTGAGGCGGGTTCGAAAGTCAACTTTAGTTTTTCCCAGGTAAGTAAATAGGCAACGTACCTGGCCAGTACGAAGTGTAATCTCAAACATTGTATTGTAAATATTTTACTAATTATTCTAAAGGTATACATTATTAATAAAACATTACAAATCATTTTTTTATAATCAATCAGACCCAGATCATCATTTAACATCAAAATCACTCAGGTTTGATTGAGGACTTGTGGTTGATCCAAAGATGCTCTTTAGCCAAAAAGCAAGTGCTCATTAGCAAACAAAAAAGACAGTGAATAGGACACAAGGGTGTCAAGTGTGCCAAAAAACAAAACAGTTAGAAAAGGCTCAGTTGAAAGCATATATACAAGTGCCATCGAGAGGGAGTACAAGTTACAAACAGAAAGAAGGTGTTCTACTATTCAAGCATCAGGTTCAGTGTTCAATTTCCTAAAGACCTAGAGAGAACCGCAATGGAAAGAGGCCAAACAGCGCAAGTCTCCAGTCATGGCCCAGTCCATGATGATTGTGGTGTGTTGGAGGATTACGCAGTAACTCAATTCTTCGTGGTCGAGGCGACATTAAGGAGAGAGGAAGAGTTACGACTCACGACAATATTTAGCATTGCTATTAAGTGTTAATATTGTGTTGCAACATATTTACTATGAACATGTTTATATTTACATTTAGTAAACTGAATCCGATTCTATTAGGACCAGTATATTTCCGAAGTGCTACTTTTTATAAGACCACTCTGTCACAATGAAAATTGTTAAATATTAAATAAATACATTCATTTATCAACACATGTTCATACCACTTCATCCTGTTCATTACTTTTAACATTTTTACAAGAAATCCTCGTTATTTCTTCATGAGTCACCGACTTAAGCGAGTTGATCAACTTTAGGGTCACACCCTCTTCCATCCATATTTACTGCCGTTGTTTTTTTTATGGGTCAAATAAAATTCAATCTGCCGGGCCTCTCAGAGTGACTGGGCAATGTCCGCCGTTCTCCATCGTTATTGCTTTATTGCCCGGAAGAAGCTAAGACTTGTGAATCTTAATTATTACTCCCTCGTTATGGCCTTTCTATTCGCTATCGCCTTTCCGAACGACTGATTTCGCCGGAGACCGTTCACGGCTTGCTTGTTTCTTGTCTCTACTTTAAATGTACATAGTAGGTGATCTACTGTTGTAAATTATTTAAAAATGTACTCAGAAACCGTGAAGTTTTCAAAATTTGTAAAAAAATCGAAGTTTCGATGTACCACATACACTGTGTAAAGTAATGAATGTCCAGTGTAGTTCAAAATACTTTTTGTGAGAAATCTTAATTCTTAAATATTTCTTTTAACAATTTTATTAAATTTTATGTTTTTATATTTTATGATATTCATTCTTTTTTAATAACAACTTTTTATGTATTTTTTTATCATATTTTGTTTTTCTATGTTCAATGCGGCCACTATAAGAAAATGGAAAAAAATAGGGAACTGCATTTTATTTTTTGAATATTACAAGAACTGTGCTGCTGCTGTATGACTTTATCATGCCAGACTTCCCAATCGTCGTGTTCCTGCTAGAAATACTTTTGTGGCGGTAGAAAGAAGACTTCGAGGAAACGAACACATTCAACCTCGTCCTGAAGGTACTGGCAGAAGACGTCTTATTCGCGATGTAGAACTTGAAGAAGTTGTCCTTGGCAATTTACAAGATCAGAATTCTGAAATTAGTATCAGAAAATTGGCGACACAGTATAACGTTTTATATACTACGATTTGGAAAATGCGAATGTTAATCTTTTATACCCCTACCATCTACAACATGTGCAGGAATTCACTGCTGCGGATTTACCTAACAGGATAGATTTTTGTCAATGGTACATGAATATTTCAAGGGAAAACAGAAATATTTTATCCAGTATTTTGTTTGGGTGATGAAGCGTCATTTCAAAGACATGGTTTAGTGAACCATCACAATAATCACTCATGGTCTGATGAAAATCCTCACCAAGTTTGTCCATCCAAATTTCAACATAATTTCAGTTTAAATGTATAGGCAGGAATCGTAGGAGATTATCTTATTGGTCCGTTTATCCTTCCTCAGTGTCTATTAGATATTTGAGATTTTTAAATGAGCAACTCCCAATATTGCTGGAAGACGTGACACTAGCTATCCGTGAAAACATGTGGTACGTACATGACGGAGTTCCTGCTCATGGTACATTAGCTGTTAGACAATGGTTAAGTTTAAATTTTCCTGGAAGATGGATAGGTCGAGGGAATGATGCACCAGTCAAATGGCCTGCGCGATCACCGCAGAACTATTTTTTATGGGCTCACTTAAAAAAGTTGTTTATTCCAATCCTATTGATAGTATGAAGATGCTTCGTCAAAAAATTTTTGCAGCAGCTGAGGAAGTAAAGAATGACATATTTTTTCAAGAGATCATAGTAATTTTAATTGTAGAATTAGACTATGCTTACAGGAAAATGGAAATTACTTCGAAAATATCCTTTAAATATTTTTTTTTTCATATGAGATTTCTTTAATGCAGGGTTTGAATAATTTCACATGCACACATATGTGTTTTTTAATAGACACCGAAACAATTAAATAGAAATTATGCAACAAGTGTATTCACACATGCTAAAATATCATGCGAAAAGTGTAAAGTAAATTTAGAACAGGAAAAACAATGTTGTCTCAGTTGATTCCTGCGCCCCCTTTTGGTCTAATTTTAAAATACAGATACACAACTAATAAGTGTTGTGAGGCAATGCGTTCTGAATTTATTAACAAAAGTGTCTGTTTGTACCTTGGTATTCATGGAGGTATAAATCCGTAACACTAATTTATGAAATTAAAAATATTTCTGGCTTTAGCCATTTTCAATAAGTATGCCTTTTTGTTAAAAAAGTCCAATATTTCATATTTTAGTACTAAAAATTGTATACGGGGGTTGGCAAAAAAGTTACTTCATATTCAATGCATAACGTTGCCTGCAGAGGGCGCCTCGTATTAGACACTCAAAAATCAAATATTATATTATTTTTCCCATCATTAAAAAACCTCTCTGTTGAAAATTTGAAATATTTCTGACTAAAATTATAGAAATTATTAAAGAAAAACCATGTTTTATTTTTCACTTTGAAATCCTGTACCTTTTTTATTATGCGACTTGGGATGTTAGGTTAAATCGACTTATTTATACCCAAGGAATCTCTGGTATCATTTGTGCCCCTCCATTTAAATACATCCTGTATAATTGACTAAATCTTAGTGTAAACTGATTGTATATTGCAGTTTTACAAGTGAAAAACCGTTACATTTGAAAGAATTTTTGTGTCGTATAATCACAAAGTAATATTATAATAGCAAGATATAACAATTCACAGTAAAATAGCTTTATAATGGAAATTGTATTTATAAATTAATAATATAAAGAGAAGTAAAACTGAAAAGTAAATAAATTGCCATCTATTTTTACCGTGATATATGTATTTTTTCGGTGCACATCAGTAAATCATTAACTTCACTTAGATAACGTTGTGAAAAGTAAATAATAGAATAAATATGACATATTTAACTGTAAAAGCTGATAAATAAACCAAATTCAAACCGTCAAATATACTTTATTCCTAGTTTTGAGAATGGGAACGAGAACGAAATACAAACGTGCATTTTTCTTGTGCTCACTTTAAACATTTCTTGTAATTATTGCAGTTAATTCAATGTTTTTGTTATTTGCAGAAAAAAAAATCTATGGAAACCGAAAGTAGGATCTCAAAAAAGAAAGGTCTGTAAACAAAAAAAATTGAAGACTGCTTCCTTAACAATTGATGACGTCATACATCAACAACGGTAGAACGAAAACAGAATTTTAAAAAACTTCTGAAAAAAACAAAAATTTAGTATTGTTTACTATTGTTGTACAGATATAAAAATTTTGCATAAAAGTGGATACAATTTGGTGGTATTATGCACATTTTTACAAGCAAATGTCATTTACTGAAATAGTTTGCGATTCAGAAAGTTAAACTACGCTCCATCCGTCCCAAATTCGCTTCCTTCCAAATTTGAGACGGGTCATCTGAAATGCAAACTCCCTATCCGAGGATTTGTAGTGCCCCGCCGTCCCGATATTATCCGTCTTGGAAGCAATAAAATGGATCTAATAAAGATCCATTAAAAATATCTCAGTGCGACGGAGCAAGAGAGTTATTGTTAAAAGTTGGTAATTTATGGCGTTTACAGATAGTGAAATATAAAGCCCCGATGAGCGCGTCGCATTTCCATTCCTCTATAAGTTATCGCCGTATGGACTTTTTGTTGGCTTACTTCAATAGTCAGTCGACGAATCAATGAGCCATTATGAAGTCCATAAATAATAACTTCTCTGCCGGCTGAAATTTAGAAAAGCGAGCCTTTATTAGGTGCTCCAAAATGGCGGAGTGGTCTCCTGTGGACGAATCAGAAGTGGGATATACCACCAACTGTGGGATTTCTGCATATAAATCATTTCTCAAATAACTAACCAACAATAATCAAATAGTAATGATCGTCACATGTTTTAAACGTTAAGATGTTAATCAAGTAGGTAACAGGTAAGTAAAATTTATTGGTTATTTAACGAACTACAAAATTAATATTTAATAAAAACTATCGAATAAACCACCACTGGACGAATTGGACGCGGTTTCTGCGTATTGTGAACAGAGCAGGTAGAGCAGAAATTCCAATCGGCAGAAATATGACATCCCTAAATAATTCCGCAAATATTATCGAGGCAAACAGTGCATAATGCGGTATATAAATTAGCGTGCATTTAGTAAAACGAGAGGCGAAGGGTCAATCGTGATTTGCCGCGGCATCATTTCAAATTAAAAGCTCTGTAGTTCAAGCGCATTTTCGGATTATCATGGAGCTTTTGGTTGATAGTACAGCGTGTACTAGGTTTACAGGCACCTGACTCACGTAGTGTCGAGAGGAATATCTGAAGTTACAAATAAAAGTCAAAATTAATTTGGTTTATAGACTTCCGTGTCACTTATTTATTTATTTAAAATTACAACTGCTCACGGAAAAATCCCAGTTACAGAGCAGGGAAAAACAAAAAACGCTTGTTAATGACTGAACAATTTTCGGACTGGTTGTCGTACCGTGGGTTTAGGTTCCTTGACGTATATATCGCTCTCTTTTTTGCTCTCTCTGGTCATCATTTACACGGCTGTCTCGAGAAGCCACATTCTTCGATCCAAAATATCAAGGTCTGAAATAAAATATCCAAATGAAGTCAAATAATGTTCTTGTTCATTTGATAGGATTTTTTTTTAATATATTTGAATTGACTTAATATATTTATTACCCTTGAAATAAAATAAAAATACGAGGCCTAATAATAATATATATTTATCGAGTCATGTTCTTTATTCTTTAGAAGAAACATCGAAACAAGAGATTAGATCGTCTGTTCGGTATTTACATTCGCTGTGTATTCGCTTCATGGCGTTTTGATGTATGGTCACAGGCCTATGACGTTCCAGTTTTTGATTTTCCAAATTATTTCAATTCTTCTGGATTTCTTTTGCTCCTCTGTAGATTCTTTGTCAAAAGCTGATCTCTCTCTCTCTCTCACACACTATTACTTCCTGAGGTCCATTAAAAACGCTGAGCATCGCTACTGCCGATTTCTCGTTGTTATTCTTTAAGTGACACTTTAAGTGACATTTTAAAGTCGTGCTAACATGTTTTTTGGGAATAATATATACTTCAGGAATTTGAACTACATCGTTCTTGCCGGTCGTTCTAGAAAAGGCTGCTCATATGGCGCGTGTTTGATGCTGCAACCTGTTCTTGATATTTTTTTGTACGTCGAATGGTATAAGACTCAGCGTTCAGATACTGGTGCATATTGCTTTTCTGTAAATAACGTGCCACAGAGTTTCCTCTTGGTAAGGACATCTAGGAACGGAAGTAATAGTTTTCTTTCAACATGGTATTAATGGTCCAAAAATACTTCTATGATATTAAAACTGTGGGGTTACATCACAAATTATCATCATCAACCACCACTTTGGCTTAAGAACTGCTGACTCCGGGGCCTTTTTGACGAAGGATTCCATGTTGATGATGAGAATTTAGTGGGCTTGGTAAAAATTTACACTTGATGGACCTTTTTCTTCTTTGGGTACACACTATCTGCAGAATACTTACACGAGAAACATTAATATCAGGCGTCAAAGGAATACCAATAAAAATATTGAGCAAACTATCTGCAGGATATATAAAATCAAGGGACAAGATAGGTCGTCTTTTAAGAGAACACCATGTTATTCATTTAGAGCTTTCCGTGTGCATGTAAGAAAGGTACAAATTGAAGAAAGAGAGGGACACACATTAACACGAGGTTAAAACAAAATAAATCATCTAAAAAATAAACAACAGAAATCAATAGATGCGGGGAACAGAGTAGATATAGATTACTCAATTTACCCAAATAATACAAAAATTCTAGTAAGGACTTTTTTATCAAAGATCTAAAAGAAGCAGCAGAAATATAGAATCATCAAATTAACTCATAGTAATTTTAACGCTTTGAGAGAGGTTTCCCGGATTATTATGGGGTGACCTATACATTGAGACGTTTTTGAAAATCAACGCAAACTGAAAGGGACAAAATTATATAATTAAGACAGAAAAATTTCAATTAAAGTTAAAATAGTGTTAAATATCAGAAACTACAAAATAAGGTGACAGTAGTTGTCAAAATTAAAGGCAAATCTACATGACATGAGACAAAACCCGGATTTAGATAAAAGAGAAATAAATGATAGTAACAGTTAAAAGAAAAAAAAAAGGAGGACATTATTGTTAGTTTAAGAAATTTTGTAAATAGTAAGTAAGAATTAGATAGGAAGTGAGTGGAAGAAACAGAAATACAAAGTGAAAGAGAATGAGTGAAAGTGACATAAGTACTATTCATGTGGACGGACCTTAAAAGAACTTTATACGGAAAAGCAGCCCATGTAAAAAAGAAAAAAAAAGGCCGGTTACCAGGAAAGTCAGTCAACAAATAAGATCCAGGGAGACTCCATGAAAAAGGCTAGAAAAAAGGAAATTATTGAAGAATATAAAGCAAGAATAGATCGAGAAAGACATACCTGAAGTCCAAGGACCAAAAGATATCGTGGGAAAGAAAAATCTACCAGATTTATCCCAAGGTACAACGTGGAAAGAATTTCAGGCCAGAATTCCATCCCCACACCAACAGATCGGAGGGAAAACCTACGAAAAAGTAGGATATAAGTGAGAAATAAAAAAGGTTCATTATATACATTTAATAAAGTAATATGAATTCATATTTTCAAAGTAAAATATAACAAAATTAGATCTGAAAGACTTAAAGCAAATACGTACCGTAAAGAGAGATCATATAAACTCATTCCACTCATAGATAGAATTAAAATCTTGTTCAATTTCATCATTTAGAATATGATATTGTATTTATTTTCTTAGGTTAAGATTTTTCAGTAGATAATGCAGGAAAATATTCCTTTTTTAAGTATAGATCTGTAAAAAGGAGCGAAAGTGAGGTCATCTATATTGTGGAGGCGTAAGTTAAAAAAAAAATGTAGTCTAAAAGGTATTTCTGTAAAATATTTGATAACTTTGTAAGTTAGCAACCAGGTTTACATTTCCACAGTGCTAGAATGTTTCAGATGATAATAAAACGTTTGTAGATTATAAAATTCAAATAACAAGGTAACTGTGACAATCATTTAATGTGTAAAAAGGGAAAGGTTTTTCATTTAAGGATCCCGATATTTAAAATAATCAAACTGCTTTTAATTCTTGAGTTTGCATAAAAAAATAAATGTTAAACAATTGTGTGCACTGAGATAAAGAGAAACTTGTGCCCAACCTGAGAATTAGCCGAGGTAGAAAAGTAAAATAAAAGTAAGTATAACAAATTCGAGTCGAAAGGAGCAAATTAAAATCAAAATTTAATATTTTTCCAAATTAAGAGCTGACAACAACATATATACCTGGCCACTTGTAACAGACCACCTATAATGCATATCCTTATCCTAAACTTCCGAATCTTTGACCAAACCTTATTGTTTTCAGGCTCTAGAGCTGCTTTAATCTTGATTTCCTCTCCTCAAACAATTGTGGTACTCAAACTCCACAATGGAATCAGTAACTGGTCGTATCCAAAGCTTTTAAATGTTTCGCCGTTCTTCACTGTCGGCATGTTCAGTGGTGAACTTTCAAAAGCTTAGTAACGAGGTATCTAGTGACTTCAAACGATGGGCCAGAATACCACGGACCAATATAATAACAACTATAAATACCGTTCAGTTTTGGAGCTTCTTCTGAAGAATAGAGACCACAACACAAAATTGTTATGAACCAAAGTCGATTTCAAATTCAAATGTACTACAGTACTACACCATTTCTGTAAACATGTAAACAATTATTTTTTATTTTCTACGATGCAGGCAAAACTATGCAGCGTTCTTTGAGCCTTTTAGTCAACGTACATTCTCACGGTTTGTGATTTTCGAGAATGCGCTCCCACTATTCGCCGTGCGAGCGCAGTTGCCCCGGGATTAGTTGGGAATAATAGAAATATATAGTTTTTGTTAATGAAGAATGTGAACGTCACGTGTAATGCGTTTATTATTTATGGGCCGAGCATAATGAATGGCATAACTCACCGTGTAATTAGAGTCATAATTTCTGGCTAATGCGTTAATGCGGACAACCCTGCCAAAAATGATTGAGACTGAATTACACTACCGAGTACGAACAAACCTCATTATTATGCCCAGCGCTAGGCTGCTGCCGAAGGGCTGGAACAGGGGCATTCGACTAGTTTTCTCCGATATGAGTAGTGTAACAGAAAATATGGAAATTGGGCTCTCCCCTGTAAGAAAATTATATAGAAATTACACTTAATATACTATGTTTTTCTATTCAACTAAGTATTTCATAGTGACCTATAATTATTTATCTGCTAGTATCTGCTAGTACAGGGATTCAGTCACAATGTCATTAATTTTAACCACGTATTCGGAAGGCCTAATAAAGACAGAAAATCGAAAAAAGGTCGAAGCGAAACAGCTGATTTTTTACTCAGTCATCTAGAATTTTACAATTGGTTTCAAAATCAAAGTGCAGCGGATCATAAAACTGCAATAACAAAGTTATTGAATGAATGAATTAGTTTCTATTAGCCGTAGCGTTATTTCAATTACGTAGGTACCATTCTCATTGAAAATTAATAAGTTACACAATAAGGTATACGTACGAACAAACCTAACATTCGGAAACAATTATTTATCCTTATACATATATTTTTATTACCAAATAAATAATACTTGTTAATATTTCAAATGTAAAAAATTATCGTATTGATTCGTGTGTCTAGCTAAAATGTTGTCTTTATTCAGTGGAGAATATTGATTACGGATTATTATTAATGATGGCATATTAAGGTAGGTCGATTCACTTGATAAATCTTTGTGGGTGAGCAATCAGATATTGCCCAAAAAGGGGATTAAATAATGATTTGAAAGTATTTTTTTTCAGCGTAAATATGCATTTTATAAATTATTTTAATCACATATTCGTATTCTACCTGTTTTTCCGTATCTTCCTTTAAAAATAATGGCATTATGACTTAATCACCCTATATATAATATGCTATATTTTAGTACCATAAAGATGTTAACATTAGTACCATAGTGGAATCTTGAAATTTAATTCGAAACTAATACATTTTCTTTTGCGAAATTTGTACCTTATTTCCAATCTCCATGCCAATTCCAAAAAATGGCGAAGATGCGGAAGCAATGCAGGTTCTGGGTGACTAGATTCTAGAAAGAGGCTGTTGCTTTTGACATTTTAGCGAAGGTATCAATTCCAACTGATTGTTTCGTACATTTATTACTTCTATTGGAAATAAAATAACTTTGATGGTTTAACTGGGCACATCGCAGCATACCACCATATCCCCTGCCGAAATATTGCCAAATAAAGAATCTCACATAACCTTTATTTCTCTATTTGGTAGGTAATTTCATTAGAAAACCGTGACTTCATCTATAACATTTTCTATTAACAAATCTGTCAATTCCTTTGTTCTATAGGTTCCACTCAGTCAGAGCTTTTGTAACTGAAATTATATCTTCGGCTTTTTTAAAAAACTTTATCTTTCAATTCAATAAGATGTATGTACTTATTATTATCGACGTTTTTTTTTAACTGACAAAACATCCACAGGAAAGACGATTTTTTACTTTGGATAAATAATCAAATTACACAAGTAAAACTCATATATTTATATTCTTCGTACTTTACACCACTCTTTGATTGAGTAAACACAATCTTATATAGAATTTGTTATTTTTCTGGTAGATGAGAATCCACGACATTTTCAGCTTAGAGGATATTATGCCGGAGTGTAAACTATCATCATCTAAATCATTCAATTCAACAATAAGTAAATGTAGAGACGATTGTTGACACTTTAGAAATATTGTTTGACAATAAACAATTCGAACGGTGTCAACGAAACAATGAACTGCTTTTCATCATTGCTTTGTGGTTCGACAAGTTATTGTAACTAGGAAATTCGATCCCGGCCCTTATTTCTAATCCCGAGATTTCAGGATTATACTTCGTCAATCCCTTGGTCCCGGGATTATTTTGGTATTGCAGGTTATTGCAAAAATCAACGTATTTTACGGTATGTATCTAGCTAATCTAATCACTCTAACTAATTAGACTTAGAGTCAGACTAACCAGACTTAAAATCACTCAGTCTTTATTTAAAGTTAGTCTTTTTCAAGAATCAATGAGATCTCTGCAATTCGTTAATATTTTGTTCATAAATAACTAGCAACAAATCACTAGTGATTTTATCTAAATGAAATTTGGCTCTATACGTTTCTTTTTAATATCGTAAATTCTATTTCTTAATATTTATTATTTGCTTTTTTTTTCTTTTTGTCCCCAAATCTTCTCTATAATACTGATTTCCTTTAAACGGACTCCTTAATGTGACCTCTTTGCCAAAAATATGTCTATAATGACCAAAATCTTAGTCTAAATCGTCGCTTAAATGAATTGAATATCATTATAAAGAAATCTACTCCACCTCAAATAACAGTCAATACTTGGAGCAATAATCCTTTACATAAATTCCAGGAATAAAGCATAAATTCGCGCAAATAAAATCTGGATTTGTGAATAATTTGATTCATATTGGTATTTGCAGCCAGAACATTAAAACGAAATCTTTCTGAATTACGGGAATCCGGCGGCGATAATTTCGAAAATCCAGTAATAAAAAACCTGATGTAGAGGGTCAGGTAAATGATGTCCCAGTGGCGGCGCAGCAGACGTTACTAGTTTGGTGCTAGCATAGTCGTAAAATTAAAAATTGTTCCTTTTCTTTACAACAAAATTACGAAAATATAATAGTATTCCTTCAATATACTGTAGTCGTATTCTGTTTGAGGAAAATAAATCAAACAATACAAGATAATAAATAATGAATAAGTATGTAGTTTTAAATGAATTTGCAATACACGAGAACGAAGTTTTTCGGTATTCTTCAGATTTCAAATAAAGCTTCTACACAAGTTTTTTCCTAAAGATACTGAAAACATATGCAGATTATAAATAAAATATTTGAATGGTTTATTCCTTTGTTGTTGAGATGGGACATGATGCAGATACATGTAACAAGCTGCAGAGTCAGAATAAATAGTCAGAAATACAACCAAATATCAGATTTAAAAGATATGACCCATGAAACGATCTGAGAAAAACATCACTATTTTTTTTTACAAACTGATATAAGAATACATTAGAAATATTTTGCTAATAGTCCTGCATTTGTTTAACTTACAATACACTTTAGCAACATGATACAAGAATAGCTTTTTTAGGATATCGGATGATATTTTATAAAAAGCTTTGTTCCGAAATCTCTATTAAAAAATTATGAATTAATTATTATTTAATGACTTGTAACTTTAAGGAAACACAATTGTACCAAATTAACTTCATCCAAATCATTTTTTTCCACTTAAAGAAGCTACTCTGTGAGTGAAAGCAATAAAGGTTCGGAATGAATCCATTGAGTGATATTATTTTCACTCAATATAGGGCATTTTGATTATTTTACTCACTTGTGATTATATTTAAACTAAAACGTTGTACTTTCACTCAAATATAGGTACTACTTAAATAAATTCTTCACGTAAACTCGTATTTGGTGCACTTGTACCTAAATCAGAGTAAATGTCCTCATTACTGAGTGAATTTAAATGTATATTAATTTCGAGTAATTTGAATGGCGCCGTGAAGATGGCGTCACTTATATATTGCTTCTGTAATCTCGACCACAGTTGATAGGGGCCCGTTAGATGCTCCAGAAAAACGTGATCGCCAGGATAACAGGCCTTAGTCGGCGGCGGCGGGCCTCAGCTGGCGGGTCTTAGCCAGGACAAGAGGAGAGATAAGTGATTTATTTTTGCACTCAATATTTAGTTAATTAAAAACCAAGTCTGAGTAAAAAATGACTCAATAATAGTTAAATTTAAATCATATTAGAGAAAAAGTGAACTCTAAAATGGTTTTATACACTCAGAATAGAATCAAATGTCGCTCAATTGATAATTAGCAGTAACTCGCATTTGAGTAAAACTTACTCATTTCTGATGCGATAGTTTCACTCAGTTGTACTCATACTAATAGAATTAAAATTTCACTCAATCGGGTGTGGACAGAAATTGATACATTATTGAGTAAAACTGAGTACTTTTTACAATGTACCATTCGCATTTTTGCACCTTGTATTGAAGAATAATAAAATCAATAAAACAGGATTAGATTAATCATTAGCAGGAGCATCATCATCATCTTCCTTGTCATCATCGTCGTCGTCGTTATTAATAGTCCGAAAATTACACGAATTAAAAATAGGTCCTGCACTGAATTGTGATTAGGGCCTACCAACATAAGCCATTCCTGGGCGCAAATGCGGCCTGTCTGATAATAATATGCCGCCTCCTCTCCCGCACAAGTCTCCGCCTTATGGGCTAATTCTCGTAGTTAGAATGAGGGGTAGATATATATTATTATTATATGTCATTATCTGAAAAAAAAAATGCAAAATTAAATTAATGTATACTCAGGACATGAAAAAATAAAAATTCGAAGACATGCATTTGCAAGAGATGAATAAATATACCAAAATACGAACTTCAATTAATTTACCAGGGGTCTGTTCTTAATGATACTCATACTATCCTATTCCTTGTAATGTAATAGCGTAATAAAAAAATGATCTTTAGGACCTTTTTTTTATTTTTACATTCAACAGTTTTTCATACTGGAAACACCAGAAATAGTTCGGCACGTCACTGGGGCACTTTTAGCGGCTATACATGCAGAACCGGCCCGTACATCGCGCACAGATAGGTCGGACGGGCGATACTCGTCAATCAGTCGAAAACGCAGATTGGCAAATGCTCGGTCCTGACACTGATGTGGATGTCGATTCACGAGGCGCGGTTTTTGCGGTATAAACATGTAGTTTACGAGTGTAGCCGGACAGAACATGAGCGGTGGGATTGCCGCTGCTGTATATGATCGTTCCGGGGCTTTAAAACACCATCAGCCCCGTGTAAATCCACCCCGTGACGTCCTGGTTATCCCTGCAGGATAACGCGCCGACCCCGCTCGTCAAATGCATACTCATTTGCGGGGTGCCGGCCGAGCCGCGATTATTTGAGGACTGCTGGAATCTGGGCTTGTTTATGTGTTAGTATTTTGACCAGTAATTCGCCAATGACGTTAATTATTGGGAAAAGTACAAAATTATAATAAAAATCAACGACACGTTTAATTACAACCTACTAATAAAATAAATAATAGAAAAAAGATTTATACCTACTTTATTATTAACCTCGTATTTTTACTTTATTAAAACGATATCAAACTAATTCAAATAAATTAAAAAGTGTTCCTAAAAATCCTATCTAAAATCTAGTTTATTTAACTATTGATAATGCAGTTAACAATTACTCTATCGACTACTTGTTCTTACCAGCACTGAATTACACTAATAATATCAGGGAAACCACTATAAATTAATAATTATTATCTAAAGTAAAAATATGTATTATTCTTGTTGCTCTAACATCACCCTTTACAAAAACTAACACGTAAAACTAGCCACGATAGAAACATCTTACTATTTTTACATTTTACTTTGAAATACTTTTTCTAAAGGCTTCCTTGTAAATAGAACTAATAGACCAGTGCTTAAGCCTTCAAAAATGGTAAAAAGTGAAAAAAAATTATAGTAGGATGAAACTCATTGGAAAAGGAAGAGAATATAACAAAAATGAAAAGAAAACTAATTTACGGGCGATCTGAGGTCGGGATGGGGAAGGGGGTGAGTTTTTAAGGGTAAAAAACGGTTTATCTTGATTTCCGGAAAAACTACGAGTCTTATGGAAAAAAGTTAAACGACAAAGCTGTAGGTAATAAAAAGATCTACTACTTTTGTATTTACACTTTTTTCACATAACCTCAAAATTTATGTGAAAAATTCAAATAACCAAGTTTTTGGTTTTTTATTTTTATCTTTTACAAACAAATTTTTTTTTTCACGAAATTTCGTGAAAACTTACCTATTTATGTCCCAAACACGCTGTAATTTTTTTGATTTGAAATATTTATTTTTTCACCTTATTTTTACTTAATATCGAAAAAGCACCCTAATTTTCAATCGAAAATTCTCACGTCAAAATATCTGCTTTTTTAAAAACGTCGGTGGGCTTTTTCTTCGTTGAAATCTCTACTTTCTGATGGTGTAAAAAAATATATACATTACTATGGTAAGTTTTCTCAGGAAATGCAAAGAAACGAACTAGAATCCGAAAATTTTTTTCTAATCATTATGTACAATTTTGAGCTATTTATTAAAATTTACACTTTAATTACTCGAAAAACGTAAGATTCCATGTTACATTGATAAACAAAAAAAATACAAGTCGAAATATACTATTATAATTAACAACCAAATAAGTTAATAATGTTAATATTTAATAAGACATCTACAATATTTTGAGAAAGTTGTAGAATCTAGAGAAAAAAACTGTTGCAAACACTATCGCAATGACGATTGTAAAATCGGATTTCAGTATTCGGAGTCGCTGAGGCTACTTGGCTCTCCACGCGTATTGCGAATGACCTAGAGACTACAACTGTCCGGCTATGTAATGGTTGAAAGTACTACAACTTCAATAATTTTTTCTCGGAAACTATAAGAATTTTACAATTTTTTTTACGATATTGACTCCATTTCTCATGCCGCATCTATTCCCAAATGTTTTTGGATAAGTTGTGAATCACCCTGTATACAGGGTGGGCCATTAGTGTGAGAAAGTACACTAACTCCCTTGTTACGTATAATACAGAAAAAAAGTTTATATAAAAGTTGTACAGAATCAAGAAACCTAAACTACAAAATAAATTTCAAACATACAGGGCGATGAGTAAAAACGGGACACGCCAAACATTACATTTTTTAAATGGAACACCCTGTATATTTTTAAACAGTTGGATTTCTGAGAAAATTCTATATATGGCAATATAAACAGTTTATCAATTTAGTGCGGGGTTGCCAAGTTATGTAGAAAATTCTTAGAATTTTGGAAAAAACATGACCTCGAAGAAGTTATATTAACTTTCAACTACTAACACTTGGAGCAAAAATATTTAACAGAGTTATAGGCAAATGTTCTACAAGAAATGTTGCCATATCTTAAAAACTAACAATTTTAGGTATAGAACATGCTTAATAAAAGTTGAAGTGGAGTGATATGCGAATAAAATAAAACAATAAAATATAGGGTGTTCCATTTAAAAAATTTTAGAAAATCAAGTTTGAACTTTCTAAAAATTATCGTCTCATAAAAAAATGCCCTGTATAAAATATCGATATTAGCTAATATAGGAGCCTTTGTATAACATTTGCCTATAACTCTGTCAAATATTTTTGCTCCAAGTGTTAGTAGTTGAAAGTTAATACAACTTCTTCGAGGTCATGTTTTTTCCAAAATTCTAAGAATTTTCTACATAACTTGGCAACACCGCACTAAATTGATGAACTGTTTATATTGCCATATATAGAATTTTCTCAGAAATCCAACTGTTTAAAAATTTACAGGGTGTTCCATTTAAAAAATGTAATGTTTGGCGTGTCCCGTTTTTACTAATCGCCCTGTATGTTTGAAATTAATTTTGTAGTTTAGGTTTCTTGATTCTGTACAACTTTTATATAAACTTTTTTTCTGTATTATAAGTAACAAGGGAGTTAGTGTACTTTCTCGCACTAATGTCCCACCCTGTATATACATAAGTGTGTAAATATTTTCAGCAGGATTAATAAATGTTTGAGACTACCTTACGATTTTGAAAAAATTTATATATTTATCTTTGTTATCGGTAAAGTACAAATATGTCTTAGTCAAATTTTGTTGCATTTTTTCAAATGCCGGTGATGCTACCTGTCCTAAGATTATTATTATTTAACTAATACTCAAACCTATACCAGATATATTTCCGGTAGGTACTAGAAAGATACGAGAAAAAGATACATCAAATAAGTTACATATCGGCGCTCGTGAACTGCTCGTGATTATCCAGTAGCCTATTCTATTAGTAAAACATTTACGTTGCGATCACGAACTGTTCATATAACATTAGCATTTTTATATTTGTATACGTCAAACTGGAGAAAATTCCGTTGGTTATGAAAGTTGTGTGTCCATCGGCAGACATATCGTAAGCAATTCGCAAACAGTTACAAGTTATGTTCGCAATCAGCTCCCGTATACCTCGCAAACAGGTTGCGCGCAATTACATATTGATGTCTACAAGAAACTAATTCTTTTAACTCAATTATCTTTCAATTTTTCGTCAATTTTTTTGTTTTACATCTGTATTTAGTATTCCACAGCACTTACTTTCTCTATTATTTTCATATAAGCGTCACAACTTTTTCAAAATGGGTCAAAATTGATGCGAACATTTGACCCGTTTTTGTCTTCGCCGAACATATTTTTTAGAGATACCGACTGGAATTTTACAAACGATGTAAACAAAAATAAATTACTGTTACCCGAGCTACTCGCCATCTTAACGTAAACATTTTGTTGGGTAAATGGGAACTATTTGCGAGCTCACGAAAATTCGTTTTTGTGTCATTGTGAAACTGCTGATTGCGAGTAGCGAGTAGAGTATTTCTTACATATCTCATTCTTGCACTGTAATCATCATTTGACATTATTCATATGAATATTTCACCCTATTTGCGATTATTTATCCACATAGTATGAAAACAAAAACTACGAAAAAGAAACTTCTTAACTTAATTTTGAACTTCGTATGTCTAAATAAAAAGTTTGTCTTTAATTTCATCGCTCTGTCTACGAAAATACTACCCTTTAGTGACACACTGTCGTTACATAAGGTGAAAAAAAAAAAAATCATCAACCCCTCGCCTTCGGAACACCCGCAACTTCGAGTACGTATGGATTAACCATTGGCCCACTTTTCCAGCCCCGCCAGCGGTCCTTCGCGCACCTCCTCGAGTTGCTGCCACCCTGCCACCGCCGCCCTGCCCCTGCCCGCTTGACGAGTTGCATCGAGTGACACTGACGATCTTGCTTCACTCAGCCGTCATCTTGGATATGACGAGATGACGTCATTGCGGACAGCTGCATCGCTATCGATTAGAAGGAAGGAGCTCTCCTGCTGTCTCGTCCTGCTGGCTGTCACTGCAGGAATGAGACGGGGCCGAGGGTTCGGGTGTAAGGAAGCATTCTCGCGCGGAACGAGCAAACGTATCGTTGGGAACGTTGATTTTCTATAATATTCCATTTATTGTAACAGATAAATCTATACAGGGTACTTCATGACGAACTATATGTAATGGCAGAAATGACGATTTAAAAAAATTCCGACTTAAAAGATGACGTGGAAGATGATTTTTGAAATTTCACTAAAATGAGTTAGCTTTTAGGTCTTTGCTTAATAATTAATTTATATTTTGTTTAATCATACACCAGTGAAAGTCAATAGACTCTGAAATCCCCAAGAACAATACAGGAAAAATTCCTATTTTTTCATGTTTTCCCTGAAAAGTCACCCTGTATATCTTTTCCCATATTTTTGTATGCTATGTTGAACGTAAATGAAGCAGCGAGCGAGAAATATCACATTTTTCATGTTTTTAACTTTTGAATTAATAATGAAGTCAGCTTTTCAATATTGTTCTAGCAGTGAACAATAACAATTGGTTGGGGTTGATTGTTTCAACCCCTTACAGATTTTTGTAAGGAGTAAGTATTTACTTAAGAGTTGAAAAAATTTCAAAAAGTGTAGTTTTTTGACAGATAATGTTCACCAAGTTTGGTTTCTTTAGCTTGATACACATGGAACACATAAAAAACATTTTTTTTTTAATTTTTGGAGAGTTTTTTCAAAATATTTTATACCAAAGACCCCTATTAAATTTCATCAGAGAATCGCTCCTTACATTTTTTCGGTGTTTGTTAGATACACCCTGTATATTGTTCTACAGAATTTCACACCATTTGCAAACAAAAGGCGTTCTGAATAGGTCAGCACGTCCACTGAGTCATTTATAGGTATCAGAAAGAGAAATGGGCCAAGAACAGAACCCTGCGGTAAATGTGGCTAGTGTGTTAAAATATCTTTAGATTATATACCGTTGTATTTAACTGCAAAACATCGATTGGACACATACCATGTAAAATAATTTAAAACTAGCTTGATCAACCCTTACCTGTATATTAAAATTTCGAGATCGACCTGAACGAACCCTTTTCTAAAATCTGTATATATGAAATATGTCATAAAAACTGATTTATATTATATATGTATATAATGGAGCCAACTCGTAATAATCGAGTGTTTTGGCATAAAACTATGCGGAGAGAATAAAATACAGAGGGAGTTGACGTACATTAGCACACTTTTCTTCATAAATAAAATACCTACTAGAAAGAGAACCACTTCAAAGAGAGTTTTGAACCACTAACTAATAACTAATACTTTACTTCATTTATCCATATAAAGAATATATTTTTTAATTGAATTTGTATCAAACTTGGCGACTGGATATAGGGTACAGGATATTACTATTTAACGTATGTACAAAAATTTATGTTACACATTCATGATATTTTTATTCATGTAAAATGAAAAAATCTAAGAATAATTTGAACACAAAAACAAAAATGTATTTATAAAAGTAAAGTAAATAATAATAACAATATTTATTTTTTATACTACCTTCATCCTATTAGGATTATGATACATATTCCATGCAATTTTTTTTATAATGCTATGCCGTCTATTTCATTCGTAGCACTAACCTAGTTCAATATTTTCTCCCGTAAGTTTTATATTTTTTTTAGAGCGTTCTTTGTTTATCTTTCATTATCCACCATAGAAAAAACTACATGGAAGCCAAATTAGGACTTTTTTTGAATCACAGAATTATTCCTTGATATGAAAAACTTATTTAAAAAAAAATGTCCTTCGTCTAGGACTGTTATAAGTTACCTTTTACAGAACAGTAATAAAATATTTAAAAAACTTTTTAGTAAATTTAATTGGAGAAAAGCACATTGTCAAATCAAATACAAATGACATTAATTTGATAAGGTTTGTTAATTATACTAAATTCAAAATCGTTTATTGAAGCGTCACTTTACCACATGAAAATTTCACTTTACTATACAATAGAACTCAACAAATAATTCAGAATTTCCCGATAAAGTAAGGGTCTAAGTCTCACCGTTTTCATTGTACAGGGCCGTATTTGTCGGTTGTTAAAATCATATTATATTCGAAATCTTTGGTATGTTTGTAACAATTTTATTCAAATTTGGTGTGGTGTTAACATTTACACATATGCATAATTTACTGTAAAATTTACAAATTTTTCTAACATGAATTATAGGACCGGACTTACTTGCAAGCCGTTGGATTTATTCAAAGAGAAAATTGGTTCTCCGTTAAGATTTCTAATTTATAATTACATGGGTTAAATTCTAGCTCAATTTTGATCGAAAATTGACTTACTATTTTTTCGTTGTCCCTAAAGTTTTCCGTATTTTAAATGTAATATTTATTTATCTAGAATTAATTATAAATTGTAAGGGTACTTACAATAAATAATTCGATAAACATTATGTAACATTTTATAGGAAATGTTGAAAGTGTCCCAAAATTTTAATTTCTTAACACATTTAAATCTCAACGAAGAACCAATTTTTTCTTTGATTAAATTCAAGGCTTGCAAGTAAGCCCGGTCCTGTAATTCATGTTCGACATAATAATATCTAGAAATGTTTATTACGTTGTAAATAGTTGGTTGTCAAAATTTCATTTAATTTCCTCAATGGAAATCTAGATTTTTGGAAAAAACATTTTATTTAAAAACTTTGACAACCTGTAACTAAAGAACGAAGCGAAATCGGACCCATCTTGTTTTTATCCTACACAATTACCTACCTATTATGAAATTTTTAATATTTCTAACTTTGTAACGTTTTTATTCTATCACCATTTGCTTATAACTACATACTAACACAAAATACGAAAAAATAGGTTAAACAAATCTCGTAAGAAAAGCAGTTTTACTAAACTTATACAGGGTGAGTCAAAATTCACTCCCCAGCGCCCGGATATATATTCTAAAATAAAAAATAAAACAAAAATGTAGAATACTAAAATCTCGAAAGCGGAGCCGTTTTCGAATAAATTATTAATTTTAGTTCAATAAATGCGTAATTTTCGACTGATTAATCAAGTTGACCGTACAAAAATATTGTTGACACGGATTTACTTGACAGTGACGTATAATATTTGTTGTTGAGTTCAAAACGGTAGGGGTTGCTTATACCAACAGAGAATATGTCGATATGATTAAAGCTTTAGGAGCTTGTAACGATAACGCCCGTGCTGCCGAGCGTTAGTACCGGGAATTTCCGAATCGCCATCATCCTGATCACAAAACAATCGAAAATGTAGAAATACGTACTGTGGAAACAGGATGCGTAGCTCCAAAACGTTCTTTGTATGCCTGTCGGCCTCGAAAATTGACATAGCAACAGGAAGAACGGTTACTGCAGGATGTTGAGAATAATCCTACCACCAGTATACGCATATTATCAAGAATCAGGCATCATGTCTAATCCACTGTCCATAGATGTCTTCAAAGGTACAGCTTGTATCCGTATCACCTCGCGTATCACGTAGAGCCAATTCAAACGCTGCATCCCGGAGACGACCAATTAAGAGTAAATTTTTGCAGATGGGCATTACAAGAACTTCAGCGCAATCCAGATTTTTTTCTATAATGTTTTATTTACCGATGGAGCTCATTTCAACCAACAAGAAGTTTTTAATCACCACAACCTTCATTATTGGCATTATGAGAATCCTCATAAAAAACGTTAGCGGAATCAGCAAAGGTGGTGAAAATTACAGTAATTTTTGCGAGAACATTTTGCCAGGTTTTTTAGAAGATATTCCCCTACAACAACGTGCAACTATGTTGTTTCAGCATGATGGTGCGCCCGCACATGCCACGTTACAAGTACGATATATTTTGAACCGCCGATTTCCTCATAAATGGATTGGACGGGGTGGACCAACACCATGGCCACCCCGGTCTCCTGACTTGACTCTGATAGACTTTTGGTTATGGGGATACATAAAAGAAAAGGTTTATTTTACTGTGCCTGTTGGCGAGGATGATGTTATTGGCAGGATTTATGAAACAGTAGCGGAAATAAATGAAGCTAATTTCTGTTCTGTTGCCAGGAGTTTCTATCACAGATTGCAGAAGTGTATTAACAAAAATGGTAATGTTTTTGAAGGTTAGCCAAAGCCAGAAGGATCTTCGTCTTTGCTATTTCTATTTTGTATCAATTTAAATGGATTTTAATGGTGTTAATCTTAAACAAAAAAATTATAAATTTGAATTTTTCTTTACAAAATTTTCTGAAAACGGCTCCGCTTTCGAGATTTTAGTATTCTACATTTTTGTTTTATTTTTTATTTTAGAATATATATCCGGCCGCTGGGGAGTCAATTTTGACTCACCCTGTATAGCTTTTAAATTACTCGCTCGCACTCAAAAAATATGTTCGTTTACTATTACATTTTTTTTAATTAGTTACTCTATTCTAGAGGTAATTTTGTACCTTTAAAATAGAGTACAAGTGCAAGAGCTAATAATAAAATAAATATGTGTTTTTTTAAAGAAATTTAGTAAAAAGGGCAAATATGTTTTTTGACAATTACAATTGATCGAGTCTCATTTAACGTTGTTGACAATGTTTAGTATTAAGCTATTATAAAAGCAAGGAATGAACTGTAATTAATAGAATGGGGACAAGAGAGAGAGAAAAAAATGAATCTATGCAAACTTACTAATGATGATGTACATATCACACTATTATGATAGCCAAGGGTAAAAGGATACGAGAGAGTGAGGAATGGGAGGATGTTGGCTACCGTATGCACAATTTGATTTCACTAAAGTCAAAAAAAAAACAACTATTGTTTAAAATTAAAATGCTTTCTATCAATATTTGTATCGATCCGTTCGAATTCTATCACACGTCTGTTTTTTTTTTGTTTTTTTTTTTCAGATTTCTTCGTGGCTACAAAACAGTACACACAGCGGTATCTATTTCTTGGAGTTTAAACTATCAAAGGATTTCTATTTGTTTGAATTCATTATTTGGTTTAAACAGACACCGTCGTTTCAAAATGTAATTTTTTTCTTTAATGCTTATATTTTTTATTTTATTTTTTTCGTTAATATTTATTGGTTTTATACGAGAAGGGATGGTACCTAATGATACAGCTCCAAGTAAAATGTGGAAATAAAAAAATTTATATGTAGCAGATATTTTTTAAGCGATTATCCTTTGACAATGGTGATAATAGAACAGCAAGAATACAATCTTAGATTATTTTAAAAAATGTTTAATTTGTTTAAGTTAGCTCAATACCTTGAAAATAGAGTAAAACAGGAGAGGATTACAAAAGCGAAAAATATATGCAGGGTGTTCCAATTAAGAAAATAAAAGTTTATATCTCCGATGCATATATTCAATTGTCTGCTAGTATATTTCTTTGAGATTGCAAGAAAATTTCTCAAACTTTTGTTTGTATTATTTTTTCTTATATGGAAATCCACTATCGAAATTATGTTCAAAGCAGAGATTACAAACAAGTGATTTCTTCACATATGCGCATAAAATTTGATGTATTTGGACATCGTCAGCAAGGCAAATCTTCGTCAGAGACGTCGAACTAGCCCGGAGCTCCGGAGGTGCACGGTCCGCCCCGGCGGGTCCTTTCTAGCGACTCTCCGAGCCCGCCGCCACGTGCTAAGTGTATTATAATGTTAATGTTCGAAGTTTTGCAGGCCGTATCTAGCAAGCGCCCGGTTCGGATGAAGGCGGCTTCATATGCCTGCAAACGACGTCGTTAATTCTTGTTTTCGCGAGATTAACTGGAAATTAGATGGGGCAAGTTTGTCTGAATATGAAAAGAATACATCGTTTCGCGGTATTATTCGAAAACTGCGCCCCCGTCTAACTAGCTAGTCCCGCGGCACGCCGATATTAACACTATGCGAGGGCATCAACGCTCGTAATGAAGCGTAAATATTAACACAAAGAACAAACATACTGCCTTAATGCCGGAAAGTACGCTCATATACTTCCTGAATATTTGAGGAAGCCTTCGTTACGGCGTCTTTTCTCGTTTTAATATGATAAAATGGAACGCCTGATTAGCTATTTAAATGATAAATAACATACGCGGCGATTACGCTAAGATCCTGTCTATCTTTGCACTGAAGAAACTTAGTAATTTTACAAATATACTGTCTATGAGTATATTTGTCTTAAAATAAATCTAAAAATTAATATCATACTACAATGCATTCCTATTTTTACGAAAAAAATATGTATATACAAGGTGTTTTCCATAAGAACCGACACAGAGCAGGGGTCCCAAAATATGGCGAATTAACGCAACTTACCTGTATACTAAGCAGCACCCCCTGAGAAGTTATAGGCCTTGACAGTGGGGTTTCAAATTTCGAAAAAAATTAATATCTCAGTTATCCTTGAACTTAGAAATACCAAATTTGGTACATGGTATGAGTGTACCAAGAACATTAATCGACAGAAAGTAGAGTTCAATTGAAGCATTTTAAAGGGTTGATAAGAAATGATGCACCATTAAAATGTGACAGAATGTTTTACCCCGTTGGCGGACTTAAAACATTATTGCTTTATTTTATGGGTAATTTAAGTCTAAAACTTTTCTTACTCTTGCTAGTTTTCAAAAAAATTTGTTGTTTTCAACAAAAACATGAATAACTAATAATACAATACGTATTATTAGTTATTGGAAACTGGTTATTTTTCGTTTTTCTATTAAATTATTCTTATTCCAACATTTTTTCCTTATCGTCAAGTTTGACGTTTAAATTTATAGCCAACTTTTTAGAAATTCTAAGCGGGTAAATCGTGGAGAAAAAATATAAACCATGAGACTATTTGGATAGCGATTTACCCAACGTCGTTGGTTCATCCAGGAGAGACGCCTCTTAGAAATATGGTATCCAGCGGATGCAGACACGTGGAGAACACAGCAAACGTTGTAAAATGACTAAGACGAGTATCTTTACAGCAAACGTGGTTTCTCTTGAAGACTCGTGTATATGTCGCCCACAACTATCTCATTGATAGTAGGAGAAAGAAGAGAACAAAAAAATAAACGCGGTTTTCAGTCTTTAAGATTACTAGAAATATTCATATTAAGCAGTAATTATTACTGACAAAGAATTATTTAAATTAAAATAATTAATTAGAAAAAAAAACAGAATTCATAAATAAGAACGGAACACTTGATTTTGAGGTATTACAAAAAAAACTGTTTTTTTTCTGTTATTGACCAAACGGTCGCAAATAAATAGAAAAAAATGTATGGGTCTTACATAACTTTTTACGTTAAATAACATGGGCTACTCCGTTTTTCGACATGCAAATCATATGAGTCACATTTAGGTTGGTGAAGGGGTTTTTCGGCCCGTAATTTTTTTTATTTCAATTTTTACAATTTTCTCTACAGATATATAAAATCTTAACAATTTTACGTAAAAAATATTATCTTTGTCCAAATCGATATTTCCAATCATTTTCGAGTAAATTGAGTTTGAAAATTCAGTAACATTATTTAAATAAATTGCAGTTATGAAGTTTAATAAATAATTTAGGACATAAACTAAGACTATTTAAATTTAGAGTTACACTTACTAATTAAAGAACTAATTACTACTGCAGAAAATAGGTAAATGCGAAATAGAAAATAATAAGATTAAAATTAGTAATAATAAGTTAAATTACAAGAACTGCTCGAAGTGACCACCTTGCATTTCGATGCATAATCTAGCTCGACGCTTCAATGATTTGCGAACTCTTTGGAAAATTCTAGGTGTTTGCCTTATTTCCATGCACGCGGTTTCAATTTCCTCCCGTAGTTGCTGAATGGTCTCAATTGGAATTTTATAAACCTTTGCCTTAAGTTGACCCCACAAAAAATAGTCCAGGGGGTTAAGGTCAGGGGAACGTGGAGGCCAGGGAACAGGACCTCCTCGGCCTATCCATTTTTCTCCATACAACTCATTTAAGTGTTGTCTTACATTATGTAGGTAATGAGGTGGCGCCCCGTCCTGCATAAACCATATGCTTTGGCGTTCAATTAAAGGGACATCTTCCAAAAGTCCTGGCAAGTCGTTAACTAAAAAATTGTAATAATCCTCACCATTCAATCGATTAGGCAACACAAACGGTCCGATTAGCCGATCGCCTAAAATGCCTGCCCAAACGTTGACGGAAAACCGAATCTGATGTCTGGACTGAAATATGCTGTGTGGGTTTTCATCAGCCCATTCATGAGCGTTATGAAAATTGACATAACCATCTTTACTGAAGCTTGCCTCATCCGTAAACAAAATAAGAGATGCAAAATTCGGAATCCGCCTCGATTTTCGCAAAAACCATTGGCAGAACTGCCGACGTGGTTCGTAGTCATTCGGATTTAAAGCTTGAACACGCTGGATATGAAAAGGATGAAGTAGTTGTTCGCAAAGAATTCGCCAAACTACGGAAAAACTTATGTTATGCATACGTGCGACACTTCTTACACTAACCCTTGGATTGTCCTGCACAGCTCTCAATACATTTTCTTCCATCACCGGTGTTCTTACAAATCTGTCTCTGCCACGATCATTTACTCTTGGTTGGAACGAACCATTTTCTCTTAAACGTTGATGGATCCTCTGAAATACCTGTCGAGAAGGAAGTCTTCTATTCGGGTATGCTGCCGCATACAGACGCCTCGCTTCTGATGCATTTCCAGCCGCACGGCCGTACATAAAGTGCATATCTGCCATTTCCGTGTTTGAATATGACTCCATTTTATGAGTTGCAATAATGTTGTATACTTAAATTTTCCACTCACCACTTTTACTAATTAAACACTGCAAAGCTCAATTGACAGTTTATCAATAACTTAAATTGTTAAGCGTTGTGGCAACGTCAGTCTTTTATTTGCCATGGTAAACAGATTTTTGTAATTTTTGGCCTAATAACTTAAAGAGCAGAGTAATTTTCAAACTCAATTTACTCGAAAACCATTGGAAATATCGATTTGGACAAAGATAATATTTTTTACGTAAAATTGTTAAGATTTTATAAATCTGTAGAGAAAATTGTAAAAAAATTGAAATAAAAAAAATTACGGGCCGAAAACCCCCTTCACCAACCTAAATGGGACGCATATGATTTGCATGTCGAAAAACGGAGTAGCCCATGTTATTTAACGTAAAAAGTTATGTAAGACCCATAAATTTTCTCTATTTATTTGCCACCGTTTTGTCAATAACAGAAAAAAACCAGTTTTATTTGAGTCCTTTTAAGGGCATATAACTTCATAAGGGTGCGTTTTAGGGCACACGTTAATAGGAACTTTTTGGCTTATTTTAATGAGTTATAAACGCAGCAGAAGTTTGGAACCCTATTTTAGAAACACCCTGTATGTACTCAACCACTGAATCTGAATCTGACCTCTGTTTTTGTGATTCTTTAATTTATATGCAACAGTGGATTCCGGGGACTTACACCTATTCAACGCCAAACCAACTAATTACAAGAGCTTTTCATACAAATACTATTATCTTAAAACCCCCTAACCTCAACCCTCATAGCATTTAATATCCTTATAACTATATACCATAAGCTTCCGAAGAGGTTCGTATCTAACAATGGTCTTGATGCTTGCAAAACCTTGGCATAGAGAACTCAGCAACCCTGTTACTTTTCAACCCTTTACCAAAAACTACCACAACCTCATAAGCCCAATAACCCAATAAACCTATGAAACTGGGAACGAAGTGAACAAAATAAAGAAATCCAAATGATCACAATATTTTTTATATTGACTATAATCACCGTAACCTCATAATCCGAAGGGGTTTCCTTGATTTATTAGATTATGGTGATTTCAGTTGTAGTAAATATACAAAACACAAAGTAAAACACATTTTATACAGTAAAATTATAAAGTAATATTACAGTAACAAGTAAAATTACAGTGCGAAGTAATTTTCAATGAGATTTTAGTCGATAAGAAAATTACGGTCAAAATAGAAATGAAATATTTTTTTGTTTTTTTTTTCAGTGTAACTGTTGCGAGAGGCATAGTAGTGGAGTGGGGAGACTATAACTTTATTATGTATTACCTGCTGCATACATTTCATTCTACATCTACACCTGCTGCATACATTTCATTCTACATCTACGTCTGTCTTTTTCATTGGAGCATTTCAAGACTTAAATTTATGCAGTTGTAATAAACACTGACTGAATTTCTATACCATGAAATTTTTAAAACTTTATCTGTTACAGCAAAGACTTGTAAGTTCAATAAATTCACAATTGTCATTATAACCTAGCTAACGGATCCTGAGTAAAAAAAATATCAGCCCTTCTTACAATACTGCACTTATGAAAATTTATCAATGCTTTTCTTTTAAGATTTTTCTTCGCAAGAAAACTTGAGAAAATGGCGAATGCGCTAATATTAATTATCAAATTATTATTTATGATTTATAAATAATCGATTTTAGGCGTTTTTTATACATATAAAAGACCATAATTGTTATCCATGCACTTAAATCTTATGTAGTGTACATTATAATGGGATATCATATATTCTAAAACACCAAATCGCATGATCAAATTTAAAAGTGCCTCATTTCTACAACTAACTACAAAATACTGTAATTTATGTGTTCAATGATTTTAGTGAAATGGTATTAACCCTTTAAACAGATAGCAACAGACCAACATGTCAAAAATGAAAGAGAATGAAATCGAATTTAAGAATGTTTTCTCTTAAAACCCTCAGTATATTAAAGTTAAAGAACAAATGAATACATTGAAATTAAATTTCGTGTTTTCAATATGCGAAGAAAATAAAAAGATAATACAAATTCCTAATTTTTATGAAATAGGTAAAAACCAAAAAAAAGTAAAAAAAGTTCCCGTAGGATTAAATTTACATTTCAAAAATTAAAAAAAAAAATACATATATTTTATCCAGTGGGATACTTTTGTGGAACATGTAAGTAACCAGCATACCTCTTATCTACGTCACTGGTTTGAGTGGAGTTATCTTCACTTGTTCAATAGGTTGAATAGGTATATTTTTAAAATCTTAAACATACTTTATGAGTAAATCTTTATAGAAAAATAAAAAAATATGTATACATTTAGAGTGGAAAACGCTCTTTTGGAACGGTTTTATGTAGCACCCTATATATAGTGTGAATCATAATTAAATGTAAAATGATAGTTAATCAAAACTTCATCTAGAAAAGACAAAACATTTGAATGTAGAAAAATTCTTTCTTAATAAGATACGGACCTTCAAATACTTTGGTTTTATTAATATTTTTTTTACTGTAATCAATCACTTTTAAATGATCTTATTGAAACTTTGTATAAGGTATAGGTAAGTTTTTGGGATAGTCAGAAAACAGAAGCTTATTTTTTACCTAAAATAAGTATAGAGAAAGACACAAAATAGTTTTTTTTTGGAATTTACTTAATTTTTGTTTGTTTGTAGATACTTTTATAAAACGCTTTATTTACTGTAAAAAGTTCATAGCCTCTGAGGAACATCGATTTTAATTTTCTTGTGCAAGTGTTAGTTTCAGATAGTTTGGTGAGTATACTAGTCTAACTACATTTCAATTTTTGATTAATTTTAAATTAAATTAAATATTTTACCATTTAGTACAAATGTAGTAAAAAGTGATGTTCAATTAGACAAGAATACTTTCAAATATTAGTTTGTACGTAATTGCGGTAGCAAATTAAAATCCATTTTTCTCAGAAACTATGTTTTTATCGATGTGTAAAATGTAATACCTTTTTTACAGCAACTGAAGTAACTACTCAAAAAACACCGCGCTCTTTTATATTTCAGTTAAAAAATAATAATACTTTTATATGCTTATCTCAAAAACTCCCATATGCCAACAACTTTCATTGAAATATGGTGAAGAGTGAGTTATCGTAAACAAAATTTTTTTTTGAAAATTTATAACCTTTTAAGGAAGCATTTTGTTGTTGAGGTTAATTGCCTTGTTTTGGTAAGAAGTGCTGGTTACATTTTTTCTACCTAATAATTACGACCCGCCCTATAAACATTCTGCTCCCAGTGTTTCTTGTCCTCGACTGATCCTCGTGCGCAAGTAAACACCAGTCTCCCAAATCTGAAGGATGTCTGATTTCAAAAATCGAAATGAGCCGCCAGACGCACGGAAAATATTCAAGGAGACACTAAATAACGGTACCCCCCGCCGCCCCCGGTCCGGAGGTGGCAGCCCACCCCCTGTCCGTAGCCTGGCGGTGTAAGAAGACAGATACCGGCCATAATGGGGGTCATGCATCACGGCCAGATGAAAGTTGTTCCTGGATCAGCAGGTTTGTCCGAGGAGCTCCGGGCCGGGCGCTATTGCCGCCCCGTCTGTCTGTCCGCGTGAAATACGGCGGCCGCGCCTACCGATAACACGCTTTAATTAAAATGCTGTCTGGCCAGGATTGATGTCCCGCCAGGCTTATACCCCGCCGACAACATCACCTCAAAGTTGCTCTCTAAGAAATTATTGCCCGTTCTTCGGGAGAATGGGGCTTTTATCTCCTGCTTTATATCGATTCGGACGAGCCGGGAATTAACGAAGTCGGGGGGCCCGTGATGCCGGTGGAAACGTTCTTCTCTTAATGACATACACAAATGCACGCCCATCACGATGGTGTTGTCGCTTCAACAACGATGCACATTTGTTAACAATAAAAATAAAATTAACAACATCTAAAGTTTTTTTTTCTCTAAAACTTTTACGATTTATACAGTGAAATAGAAGAATTGTTATTTTTTCGATATTGCCAGATTTTGACGCTTTTCCTCTGTCCAGTGAAAAAATTGTATTCGACTTTAGAAGTCTTGTTCCGATAATAACTGATGATACTGGACGTGTTAAAAGTGGATCTTACTTTTTCTTAAAGATATCGTCACCTGGCTTAATTCCTGTCCACTAATTTTTCTGACACCTACAAATGGGGTTTGATTAATGCCATAATGTTGATTTCACTGTCCTCGCTGCTACCTTTATGGGTCCCGGTGGTTTCCTCATAATTAGCATTTGCGTATTTCACTTTTTAAAACAGTTACTCCTGGAAATTCGTTGCAAATTTGCTTATGTTGCTTTAAATACATACGAGGGTGGTCTGAAAAGTTTCCGACCTCAACATGAAGATGGCGGTACTCGTAAATAAAAGCTAGTGAATTTCGTTGTTCATCTGTCGACAGTTACTCACCAAAGTTTCAGCCATTTTGGACGCGCAGTTGTTATGTAACAGTCGTTTGAGTGAGTTGATGTGAGTGTTTTTATGAAAATGGACAAAATCGAGTATTGAGCTGTCATTAAATATTTGTTTTTGAAAGGCAACACGCCTACGCAAATCAAAGATGAGTTGGATTCTGTGTATGGGGATTCTGCACCATCATTTACCACAGTGAAATTTTGGGCAGCTGAATTTAAACGTGGTCGTAAGAGCTTGGGAGACGATGAACGTTCGGGACTTCCAAAAACTGCAACTACCGACGAAAACATCGCCAAAGTTCACCAAATGGTGCTAGACGACCGCCGAATTAAAGTGACAGATATAGCAGAGGTTATGAACATGTCAAAAGAACGTGTTTGTCACATATTAAATCAACATTTAAACATGAGAAAGCTGTCCGCGCGTTGGGTGCCGCGTTTGCTCACGTTAGCGCAGTTTAGGCGCAATAAATCCGAGTTTTGGCGCCGATTAATTACTGTAGATGAAACTTGGATACACCATTATACGCCCGAAACAAAAATACAGTCCAAACGTGGACTGCAAAGGGGGAACCGGCTCCAAAAAAAGCAAAAACTGTTTTTTTCGGCTGGGAAAGTGATGGCGACTGTTTTTTGGATAGTCATGGAGTTATTTTAATCGATTATCTTCAAAAAGGAAAAACCATTACAGGAGCATACTACGCATCATTATTTGACAAGCTGAAGGCAGAACGTGCGGAAAAACGGCCACATTTGCAGAAAAAGAAAATCCTGTTTCACCAAAACAACGCACCGTCTCATACCTCAGCGGTTGCCATGGCGAAAATCCACGAATTACGGTTTGAACTGCTTGACCATCTGCCTTAATCACCAGATCTAGCCCCAAGCGACTTCTTTTTGTTCCCTCATCTAAAAATTGCGCTCGGAGGACAGAGATTTTCGTCAAATGAAGAGGCAATCACCTTCGTGAACAATTATTTTGCAGAGAAAAACGCCGAGTACTATTTGGACGGGTTACAGAGATGGGAGCATCGCTGGGAGAAGTGTGTATAGTTACAAGGAGACTATGTTGAAAAATAAAAAAAAATCTGAAAAAATGTCTTGTATCTTTGTTAGGTCGTAAACTTTTCAGACCACCCTCATATAAACATACACAAACAGTGACCAAAATTGAAACCTCGTATTCTTTGGTGAATTTTAAGGAGAGTCTTTTGTATAAAGTTTTTATCTAGGACGCTTCCTAAAAAGATAGTGTTAAATAATTTAAGGATTAGTAGAAAATTTAGAAAATTAGAAAAAAAAAATTTAATTTAAAATAATAATTTATTATATTAAGCGTATTTTTCTGGAAATGGTCCGTATCAACGAATTTTTTAATACTTTGAATAAGAAGTCAGATATTAATAATTTGAGTTGTATTTACAATTTTTTATTACATTTCGATAAATTAAGAAATTTACCTATGTCGTTTTCAAATTTGGATTGAATTGCCGCCTTGTGTTGAGTTGGTACTGTGGTTGGTAATGCTAAATGTCCCTGTTTGTTGTTTCTTTAACCTCATTGGTCGTTACTAGTTTGAATATTAGGTTTTTTTTTAAAAAAAAAAAACTGGTTCTGATAGTTATAAAAAATAGTTCACATTTCAAAGGCATGGCTCCTTTTTACTGTATTAGTTGTTTATATGTTAAAAATTGACTTAAAAATTGTTTTTTATAAAAGAATGTTTGACTATAGTTACAATTATTTTTAATTAAAATTTTAACAATGTTCTTGTATACTTGATGGTTTTTATAGTATAATCTCACGTTTGTAAGTATATAATAAGCTTTTATAACTTATTATTCTAAGCATTTTTGTCATTTCTTATAGATGTCTTGAGAAAGGAAATAAACATTTCCGAAAGCTTGACAACAACACAGAGTGTTCTTATTACATTAGCCCTTAGCACTATTGACTGCAATCCCAAATACATCACTGGTTTTTTTTCTTAACTAGTCAGTCAAGACTACCCTTCCTGCTATATATATATATATAATATTGTTTAATGACATTGTTGATAATATAGATAATACTTTGATTAAAACTTTAATTAAAAATTCTTGACATTAAACAATTGAAAAACTTTTAAATTTTAACAATACTGATATACAATATTTCTAACCTTAATATATGATTGGCCATGTGGTGAAATGGAACATTAGCATTGAGCTATGTAATTAAATTGTTATCATGAAACAACAGAGTAAGAAACAATAGAGACCAACCATAGCCACCATTGAGAAACACGATGTGACGTTTCGAATTAACAGGTTTCAATGCTGCTATTGTCAAATTTTGCACTCGTTGGACTCGATAGGGAATAACACAGCGCTAACAGACTTCATCATTTTAGATTCGGATTCAGTGAGTAAAAGCACTGTGGAATACAACACTTCCTGGTCCACGTCCCAGCTCGCTTTTTTTCTGTGGCGCCGTGTAATTATTGTTTAAATATTTTATGTATTGATATTCTAGATACCTCTTCTTGATTAACAATTATCCTTGTACTGGAAGTACAGCGACAATATCTAGTATCTGGTTCTTCTACCGGTGAGGGAATTTTTCAGTTTTGTCCTCATTCAGAGCGACCAATATCAATGGCAGTATCTAAAACCCGCTGGATCTGCAATGAACGGCTTAGCTTCTGGTAAACGTCTACTGGGACATCGGTCTATAAATACGTTATGCTTAATGACAGTTGCGTTTAGCAGAAATTAAAAAAAAAATTCTCTAAATATGTTGCCTTAACAAAGTACGCGTGAAAACTCAAAAGAGGTATAGAACTTACGATTTGTGAATGAAAGAGGCCAATCATCTCATATCTACAGAACTGTTAACTGAAATGCAGAATTATTTACATAGTTTGATAACTACTAAATGTAGGTGTTACTGTATCAAATTTTTGAAGCTATCAGGACATTAAAAAAATTACTTTTTTCAAAAACTTGCTATTTTGTAAAAGTTATACCTCCTTCCAAATATGTGCATTCTTATGATTTATTTTACAATAAAAATTTGAATTTCATTGGTATTTAATCACCATAATATACACCTTTAAATTAAAATCTTTATTTTTTTCTCTATAGACACAAAAATAAGCGTTTCATGGCTACATTTTTTGAAACTGAATTTATTTGCAGGACCACGGGTGGGAGAGAGACCGCCATTCCGTACGGGAGGACCTCCTGCGATGAAGCAGGACGGCAGAGGCGAGCAGGACGGTTGCACCTGTCAGTCAGTCAATCACCGGGGCCCTCCCCGTCAGGCTACTTGTATCGATTTGTCAGTCTCTGTCGAGAGCACCGACAACGGTCTGCAGTCGGTGCAGATCCAGACAACTCCATTTAACGGCACCGTTCCCATTCACATGAAAATCATATCTTGCATTTTCTATGCCTCACTTGACGTTCACGCTTGGGAGTGCTTTAGTTTAGGGCCGAATTTTACGATGGGATCGATACCGGACGCCGGATCTGGACACGAGTCGTGAATAGTAGAAATAATGAACTATACTTGCTAATAAGTAAGCGAAAAAATGAAAACGATAGATCATTTTCTTAAATACAGGGTGTCCATGAAATGATGAGCAATTTCTCGGATTTGGGTCGAACTAGCAAAATTAACGTCATAACGTATAATTTTTTCTTTATTCGAACTCATCCTGTATAGTTATTAGCTACTGAAATTGAAATAACTTATTTTTTCATTAAACTTGGATAATTTTTAGTGAAAGATGTGCTATATGAAGCTATGTCTACTCATGTATTCAATTTACTCATACCTACTTTGGGGGCCCGAGAGCAAAGCACCTTTGGTGGTCTTGGCCCACAAAAGAATTTATAAACCTACTTTTTCAATTCTTATCGCGGTTTTCAATATTGTCATACTTTTGTGAAGAAGTTGTATTTTTGAATTTCGGCAGAAGGAACGTTTCGAGTCAAACGCGTTTAGTCATGAAGATATCATACTATTTTCAATACCTATACAGAGTGAGTCATTTTAATTTCACCAATCAATTATTACGGAGGAGGTCATTTCGCGAAGATAAATCTTAACAAAAGTTGTGCGGTTTGTTGGGGGATCACTTCGTGATGTCCTTAGATTTGACTTTGACCTATATTATCACGGTCATTTGAAAGTCAACTTATTTTTTTAACAGAAACGTCTATTTTTCACTTCAGATATGAAAAGTGCGGAAAATTTTACGTCGAAATACATAGTTTTATTTTTCAAAGTCCAACATTTTTCATGTCATTCATAATTCTGATGAATAAATAATTATTAAGAGGAACTCTAGGTAGAATCATCTGCTTCAGGGGTTGTGAACTTATGACTTTGGATTTGACGTTGACTCTTTTTCAAGGTCATTTTGAATGATAACTCATTTTTTATAACAGAAACGACTATTTTTACTTTAGACTTGAAAATGAAGAAAAATTTTACGTCAGAATACATAGTTTAGTTTTTGGTGAAAGTGACCTTTGAAGATCATCCGAAGGTGGATTCTGCATCTCTTTTATAAGACCAAATAGTAAATAATAATAATGAAACTTCAAGATCTATTTGGGATGAGCTGTATTTTTTAAATGATAATACCAACATTTAGCAGATCTTGAAGTTTCTTATTCTTTACTATTTCGACTTACAAAAGAGATGCAAAATCGACCTTGGGATGATCTTGAAAGGTCACTTTTACCAAAAACCAAGCTATGTATTTTGACGTAAAATTTTCCTTTATTTTTATTTCTGAAGTAAAAATAGTCCTTTCTGTAACAAAAAAATAAGTTGTCATTAAAAATGGCCTTGAAATGGCACACTGTCAAATCTAAGGTCATAAATTTACAACCTCAAAAGCAGATGATTCTAGCCAGAATCACTCTTAACAATTATTCTTTATCATTTAGAATTATGAATGTGATGTAAAATTGACCTTGGGATGATCTTTAAAAGTCTCTTTCACCAAAATTCCTATGTATTCCGACGTAAAATTTTCCTCTCTTTTCATTTTCGAAAAATAGACGTCTCTATTAAAAAAATTGACCTTCAAATTCCTTTGGAAATATGGGTTAAGGTTAAATCCAAGGTCATCACGATTCACGAGGTGACCTCCCTCCGAAATAATTTATTGGTGAAATTAAAATGACTCATCCTGTAGCTTAACAGTAATAAATACATGCAAACAATTCATGCAGCAAAATAAGGAGGTTTTAAAAAAATAGAGATAGACTGCATAGAAAATACTTTTACTAATTTAAAAGAAAAACAGTTTATTAGACGTTTTTAGAAAATACTTACAGTAATACCAAAAATCTCTAAATTAGAAAAATACATACTATATGTCTTTCACATTCTATTATTTGGAAAATTTGACCCAAATTGAGTTCTACGAAATTTTACATGGAATTGGTTGTAATTTGAAAGGCAGTACATAAAAGCTTACACTGGATAAAAGTAAGGGCGAGTCCACATAGTTATGTAACAATTTATATAGATCAATTTGTTCTCGACGATCTTTCAAGGAAATAATCTTAAATTTTTTACTAATAATTGCTACAGAATTAGTATTATACGCGACAGTCACTTTAAAATCTAAAAATTTTGAGAAGCCTGTTTTGAATTGACTCAATTCCAGAAAAATAAATATTATATTGTTAAATGTTGTAATATAACACCACCCTAGGTTCGACAAAAAAATAAGTAAACGTAGTTGTGGCCAAAAATATGTGTGATCGTCATAAGGACTACCTACGTTGTGTGTATTTATTTTTTTATTGACCAATAGGCGCTGGCTACTAACTTTGTAGAGGGGATGTATGGTTTAATTATATAAAACAAAAGCAGAGTAAATACACCTAACCTTTATTTACATACAATTCAAATTAAACATGTGACAAATAGAAAGAACAACAAAAACATTAACAAACATTAAATATAAAAGGAGAGTGCCAGGCTCACCTAGAGCTCCTGCGGGGAAAGAGCATGGCAGAGAAACCCACGATCGTTGCTCTTATCACCCAAATATAAATACAAAACAACCACTAACAAAAGGCATCCATTAAGAACCTTTGCTGATGATAAATAAAACACAACTGATTTAATGCCTCACTAAATGTCACCTCACTCGAGTCTGACATACACACTTCCAAGTAAAACTGAAAAGGTTTTAGTAACAATAATAGCAACAACAACAACAACAATAATAACAATAATAGCAATAATATAGGGAAGGTACTGGAGTCCCATACGGGAAGCAATCCAGCTATAGTTGAGATTTCGGGAGAACAACAACAATAATAACAATAATAATAATCATTGGTGAAAATGTTAGTAAATTCAACAAAGCTCTTACATACGTATGACATAAAGTGAGCACAAGAAATCAGAGAACTACGTAATCGTGATAAAACTAGTTAAATGTGAAACAAAGAAGTTGTTTTGCAATATCCGGGCAGACACGACAAAATATACATATTTTAACATGTAATAAATAATGGGTAATCGTTAATAACAATTGTAACAATCTTACGTTAGGAAAATATACGCCCCTGAGCATAATACAATGAAAGCTAAACATACAAAGAATTATTATCATGAAACATCTATAATCATCACAATCATAAGATTACATAGAACAATTAACAACAAAGTACTTAAAGAATATTACCTGCTAACTAATGACACTTTAACCAATTAACTTTTCACTACTTTGACACACTGCCCGCCGATCGTCTTACTGCCGATCTCCACACTGTTCGCACTTCAACTGACTATCTTCCAGAATTTCCTACCTAAATGCTTGTTTTTTGTGCTTCCTTCTATCGACCGTTAATATTACTTTTTCATTGTTATACAACACCCATGTAGCAGGTGACGTGGAAGTTGATAAGATAAGTACGGTTTTGCACAATGTATATTACGCATTTATTTTTCTACATAAAGAACCAATTGCTGTTTTAAGGTTTTGGTGACATTAAGAGATGTCGGCAATAGTATCTTTATCATTAATCGTTTATCCCGAAAACAGTTTGTTGTATCGACAACAAACAAGTATACCTTTTTCAGTTTGAACCTAACAACTGGACAGAATGATTTCTCTGGAGCCCTGAAAAGGGCACATGAGGAAGAGCGCACTTGATGCAGAAGGTAACCTGTAGTAAAGATATAGTCACCCCATTCCACTACTTTACCATGGCTGAAGCTACCCTCAGACCTCAAATGAATTTGCTTTAACTTTACGCGACCAAAATAAAAAAAATATGCCTATGAATTTTTTTGGTGACCAAGATTGCCATGGGTATTTTGCCTCCGGGTTCAAATAATATGGCTTTTATCCAAACGCCCTTAACTTTTCTGAAAAATAAAATAGACTGATTTTTGTCAGCAACTTATTGAAGTACATGATATAATGTGTATTTTTTATTTGCTTGATTTTGCAAATGCGACATTTTTTATTAGACAAAACTATTTCCATAAAAATTTCTTCTTTTATTTTTTATTAACTAAATAAATGAAGAAGAAAAAGTATATTTACGGTTAAAGAAATATTATTAATTTTACTAATACGTCTGAAGAGACATTGTTATTCATGCAGAATTGCGAATTAAATGGATTGATTGAATTTTCAAAATACTAAGCGATTTACAAGTTTTGAATTTCTTAGAGACAAACATCCCCCAGTATTTCCGCCACTGATTTATAAAACTTTTAAAGCATAACAACTTTATTCTTAAAAATAATGCTCCTTTATTATCGGGACATGACGTGAAGAACCTCTCTGTCTATAATCGATCCCTTATCATTGAGAAAGTGCTTCCATCTACTTTTGGTTTTCCGCGTTCCAACAAGTACAAAAGTAGACCGAAATTTTTCTCAGTGTAGTTGTATTAACCGGTGCTAAAAGGCATGTAATAACACTCAACAATCATCTCTGAATACAATCAAATTAATGCCTTGCGAAGCTAAAGAGGATCGGACAGATCCAGTAACGTTCCACAATGGACAAAATCCACAAGATGATAGATTCATCATATCCGACGTTAATTGTAATTCTAGCAATATGGGCTGTTTTCGGGGACGGAATCCGCCGGCCGACAGATCATCTGTTATATTACCGTGTCACATAGACAGCTAAACTATTACGCACTGAATAATACACAAGAGGTTAAACACGCGACATGTAATCGGATTAAGCGATGCGGTTCATTTTTTATTTATTAGACGTTTTGCGCGCGTCAGCCGAGCGTGCTTACGTCTCATGTTTCTTTTTCTTTCGATTTGTCGATTGATAGGATTAATTATTAATTTATTTGGCGTTCTATGTGTGTATGTATTATCAAAATTAAATACGAAAATTTTCCAAAATACAGCAATTCATATGATTACAATTTCCTTGGATTCGTCGAATTAAATAAATGTATGTACAAAAAGGTTTCTGGTAAATTTAAAGGATACCCTAAGGTTCGATAATTAGACCATTACAGTTAGTGATTTTTAGCAAAGATTCTATGATAGTTGTTAGTTACCTGTTTAACAATATACCTGAATTGCCCTTTTACGCAGCTGTAAGAATTATGAATATATTACGAGTATATTTGTCTCAATATATTGACTAACATATACAGAATCCTCCACTTACAACTTCCCAAGACTGTATAATTAAAATATGTTAACAATCGAGATATCGTTGTTTATGGTAGATATTTTCAGGTTCTTTTGAAATAACTGTATGATTACAAAAATAGGTGACAAAGTAACCGCTGTTGAAAATTTCTTTTTTCTGGCGGATTGTTTGTTTAATTCCCTGAACAAAAAATGTATGATGACATTGAATAGTTTTTGAAGGGAGTTTCACATTGATGTACAGGGTGTTTGTAAAATAGGGTTCCAAACTTCTGCTGCGTTTATAACTCATTAAAATAAGCCAAAAAGTTCCTATTAACGTGTGCCCTAAAACGCAACCTTAGGAAGTTATATGCCCTTAAAAGGGCTCAAACAAAACTGGTTTTTTTCAAATAAATTGCAGTTATGAAGGATCCGATCATTTAATAAATAATTTAGGACATAAACTAAAACTATTTAAATTTAGAGTTACACTTACTAATTAAAGAACTAATTACTACTGCATACAATAGGTAATATAATATTAATATAAAAGAGCAGAGTAATTTTCAACCTCAATTTACTCGAAAACCATTGGAAATATCGATTTGGACAAAGATAATATTTTTTACGTAAAATTGTTAAGAATTTATAAATCTGTAGAGAAAATTGTAAAAAATATGAAATAAAAAAATTACGGGGCGAAAACCGCCTTCACCAACCTAAATGGGACGCATATGATTTGCATGTCGAAAAACGGAGTAGCCCATGTTATTTAACGTAAAAAGTTATGTAAGACCCATAATTTTTTTCTATTTATTTGCGACCGTTTTGTCAATAACAGAAAAAAAAACAGTTTTGTTTGAGCCCTTTTAAGGGCATATAACTTCCTAAGGGTGCGTTTTAGGGCACATGTTAATAGGAACTTTTTGGCTTATTTTAATGAGTTATAAACGCAGCAGAAGTTTGGAATCCTATTTTAGAAACACCCTGTATAGGTCGATAATTTTTGTTAAAAGTGTGATATGATAATATTGTTTTCTCAAAAGCTATTGAGATATGGAACAAGAGATTGTTAAATTAGGGACAAATTGAAAATATTTTTATTAATTTTTGGGGTTTTGAATAATGCGCGAATTCTCAGATTTTAGAAAACCATACGAAAATTTAAATCAATTTATCTATCTCCACTATTTATTGAACGTATTGATAGAAAATCATTGGTCTTGTTTTAGATGATTGTGCCCTGTGACTGGAATAAAGAAACTGCACAGTTAAATTGCTACGATGTATCTGCTGCACAGATCAATCTGAAAGATTTATCTGACATGTAGAAAGAAAATCGTTTGGTTTGCTTTGATATTTGTGCCGTATAGATGGAAATCGTAAATCGCCACGGCATTGCACTGCACAGTTAAATCGTTAAGATCTGTATACACAAACCAACCTCTGCAGATTTATCCTCCTGAATGGGAGATCGTATGGTTTGCACATAAATTGTGCTGTGTAGATGAAATAAAATCTGGTGACTTTTAACTGCACCACTAAAATGTTAAAATCTATGTGCACATAATATAATATGGTGGTATGTGGATGGAATAAATTCTGGTGATTTTTAACTGCACAACTAAATTGTTCTGTATATATGCACAGATGGCACTGTGCAGATTTATCCACCGTTAGGATGAGAAACCGTTCGCTCTGCGAGTGTTGCTAGTTTCAACTGCATAAATAAATCGTGACGGTTGATCTGCACAGATCAAATTGTGCAGATTTATCTGACATAAGGATGGAAAATCGCTTGGTTTGTACAGATTTATATGAAGAATGGATGAAATAAATTGTAGCGATTTTTAGTGCACAGTTATATTGTTACCTGCTCATATCAAACTGTGCGGACGTATCTAAAGTGTAGAAAGAAACGGAAACTTCATAAATGATTATAAGCCACGTGACAAGTAATTTTGTTTGGAATTTTATTTTATTACTAAATTTCCGTAATATTAAAAATTATTAAAATAATAAGATCAAGATTCTGTTTCAGCGAATGGTGATTGGTGTAGTTTTTTACGAGATTCTAATCAACCAATCAGAGATCGCATTATCTTGAGCGTAGACGTAACTGTTTGTCATTGTTCATTGTAAACGAATCATCATTAACGATAAGATTTAAGTATTTTTAATTGACAGTACCAGCCATACAATGTTGGTTGCCAAGCTCGGCGGTCACGTGGCTTCTTATCATTTATGAATACTCTGCACTATGGAATACAAATACCAACTTTTATCTGCAAAAACAAATCGTTACGATTTATCGTAACTTGTATATGTGACATTAGAGGCGTGGTACAAACCAAACGCAGAGTTTGGTTTGTACCAAAAGGTTCGCACTCTGAAAGCTAATTTAACTTGGACTGTAAACACAGTGCGCAATAATCATAAATATGACGAAAAGCGTAACACCCCGTGAAGGAAGGGGTTAATATTAACATTTATTCAAATGTCTGGAATTAAGATATTAGTCGTCGCATAACGTTTTGAAAGATTAAGCGGGCAGGTCCCCGCAGCAGCCCAAGAAGTTTTAGGGGGGTATTAGATAAGCCTGGCTTGACGCTCTGCGCCAAGGTAATTCTCGACGCCAAGGTGAGGAGCATCCCTTAATTCTGGGGGATTTTCCGCTCTTTAAATATGCCCTGTTCATGTCAAACTCGTCTTTCGCGGATGTTTTACAAATACTCACAACAGGCGCTAGCTGTGAACCGCAGAACTCGTGTATTCGTGAACTGTGTGTAATTATTTTCAAATAGTATTTGTTCTGTATAAAACTAAGACATTTAATAGCGTACAAGATCAATAAATGCGCAGCGTCTAAAAATTATATTGTAAATGTGTAAAATTGTTGTTCTGGATACATTTTTTATATTCTAACACAGCAATAGTTTAAAATGAGTAAAAATATATAATGAAGAAATGCAGAAAGATTTAATTATGGATTTGAAATTTGCATCAATCCAAAAAAAAAATAATATTGTGTGACGGATATGATGAGTGTGGTAAGCATTATTATTTTTGAATAGACGTATGTAATTAAAACAATTACTGTGACAGTTAAATAAAATAAAATGTTCACAAATCGGAATCGCTATCAGCTTCGTGGTTATTTTGTCTTTGTTGATTATTTACTTATTTACTTATTTACTTATTTATTTACTTATTTATTTATTTATTTAGAAATTATAATATCCAACGGGACAAAGTCCCAATTAAGGATAAGCTAAAACAGAAAACCTTAACTAAATTAAAAAAAGACAAACTAACATTAAATATAAAAATGTAAGTACCTACTACACAAAATACAGCAATCAAAATATAAAATATAAAATCCAGACAAAAGAACTTAAGTACAAACAATAACAGACAAATAAAACAAATAAGCTAACTATCATAAACAAGGATTACATATATTTGCTAAACAAACGATTCTTTTATGTCATTCATACTTTTGATAACTGGATAACATTTGATATAGGGGGGATGCTATTAGTAAATTCGTACGAGGTGTAGGTAATTGTAAGGCATAGTGAAATTTAGAATTAAGTCTAGGAACATGATATAAAATCCTTGAGAATAACGCATTAAAAGTGTTATTTATAATTTTAAAAATGAATATAATTGAAAATATAATTCGCCTACAAAGACTATTAAAATTAAAACAAGAAAGCAATAATTCTTGAGGTGTACCTCGAGGAGGATAAAATCCATAACTAATAAAATGAATAAATCTTTAAAAATCCCCGTTGTACTTTTTCTAATTGAATATTACAAATAATAAATGGGACTCCAAACAACTACGCACAAATGCTGCATACAATATATTTAGAACCTTTACGTTCTGAAAATCCTTAGAATTACGCAAAATAACGTAAGTAAATAAGTAATTCTTATAAGGAGATTTGGTTACTAAACTATGTGCTCGTCAAACGATAATCTAGTATCAACTGTAACACCAAGGTCGGTAAATTGCGTAACTATTTAAAAAAGATTCACCAATTTTATAATTAAAATCTAGATTAGTTTTGCGTCGACAGTAAGAGATAATTTTACATTTGCTTTCATTCAGAGATAGATTATTACATGAACACCAACTGTGTAATCTGTCAAGATTATCCTGTAATCTAGTACAATCAGTAGAGAATTTATATTCCAAGAACTACTTCAGGTCATCCGCATAGAGTAAATAGTTGACATCGAGTCATTCAGTTAAAACATTAATAAAAATACAATCAACAGTGGCCCCAGAATTGATCCTTGCGGAACTCCTGAAGATTGATGGAATTTACATTATTGAAAGCCACTATACAGCACAAATTGATACCTATTACTAAAATAAGATTTAAACAGATATATTAGAGCAGAGGATATACCATATGACTCCAATTTCAATGTTAATAAATTATGATTAAGCCGATCGAAAGCTTTGGAAAAATCGGTATACACAACATCAACCTGACTGCCTGCATCCAAAGCATCAGCAATAAATCATGTTGGTACGGAGATATTGACTTTTCAATATGAAAATACAGTTGATTGTGTAAAATTATGAGACAAGTTACTTATAACAATTATGGGTCGGTAGTTATATGCGCATGATGTCTGATGTAAAGCAGCTATATGTGAACATTTTGTTAGAAGAGTACGAATACTTATTATGTTTTCAGGCTGTTCTAACAATCCTATACAACTTTTGTCTTTACCAAAGCTTAACTGACTTTCAGATATTTACCATTTCATTAAAAAATTGCATCATTTGCATGTTATTTCCATTAAGGCATCTTTTATTTAGTTTAAAGAAAGTCTTATTTATAGCTAGGTATAGGAAATACAAGAAGGAAGTATTAATCGAAATAATCACACCTTAAATTTCTTTTATGGAAAAGCTGATATTTTATTTTATTCGTCTACAAATTCACTCACTTTTATTATATATTTTTCTGGTTTTACTTTATAATAAATATATTGACTAAAAAATATATTGATTTGATTGATTGATTGTATTTTATTCTGACAAATCCCTGTACTTTCTGAAATTGTCTATCATGTGTCCAATCCAAATGAGATTCATCACTATTTCAATATTTTAGAAATTTCCCTGCACATTAAAACATCTATTACATATAAATAGTGATAATTGTCTAAATGCAGCAAACAATTACATCTGCAAAATCCTTACTACAAAAATACACTAAACTTCATTTCTATCTGTTGACGCATATTTTGACAGTCACAAACGGTACGTGGACAGAACTTTAAAAACTGATACGCCACTGGTATTTTTATATTTAAGACTTGCTTGCAAAAGGGCTCACTATTGTTCAGAATGTATCTTCGTTGTGGTTTATTCAATATTCCTCGGCGAGAGAAACTTTTATACGGTTCTGCGGCGTAAAAACGAGTCCCCTGAATCGACTATGAGAAAGAAATGTTCTGTGAGCTTCGTCGGACTCCGATAAACATCTCTGTTAGTTCGCTGGTTGGCATTTCGCTCGCGTGCTATAATTCAGCCGGGGGATCGCTAGAATTAAAGAATGCAGTTCTGTTGCTATTAGGTGGCTGTGATATGTGGCTGCTCCAGTCCTATGCAGGCAGGAGCTGAGCGGTCCAACACAGAAACTAAAGTCGTATGTAAGGATTGTAAATAAGATAGTGTGTTAAGGCACCGTAAGAACAACTCTTTAGGTTGTAAAAGCTAAGTACCTATGTTGCTCCAAATTAAAATTGTTTTAAACTTTTAAACTTCCATCAATTACTAAACAGTTGCGGAATTACAAAAAATAAATAGAAACTTATAAATGGAAAAATATGCAAATTGTTGCACGATGCAAATAATTCTGAAATCTAATCCTAAAAGGCCTTGTTAAAGAAGTTTTGCAATTTTTTCTATAAAGTTTGTTTGTATGAATCTCTATACAGGTCGTGGCGTGTATAATCTATAAAAATTAAACTACAGCTTCCTAACGATATTTGTAATAGAAAAGTCTAACAAAAAAGCTCTATTTTTGCGTTTTTTTTTCGTAAATTAAAGTTCAATTATGGATTAAAATATTTTCTCTGGAACGGTCCTGTCCGTGTGTTGTACGATGAGTTACGTGTTGTAGACCGCGTAAACAAATCTTCGTTGAAAGATAAAAAGATACTTCTCAATTTTTGGGGAATTTTTCAATGCAAAAGTACAAACTAAGAAAAATAGATATTAAAAAAACTGATATTTTCTTATTATAACAATTAATAGTAATTACTATCTTCAATGCATTGCTGTTATTGCAAGAGTTCGCAAGCATCTGTAGTTGCCAACTACGTGCACTAAATAAACTCCATTAAAATATTAACATTAAAAAATGAAGTAAAACTTACCATTTCTAGAGAAAATGTTGAAATTGATCCCCATTAGCGCGGATACAGGCATGGCACCGACGCACCCAATTTTGCCGAATATTTTCCCAAATTCCAGGTATTCTCTAATTATGTCAGCAGCTTCAAGTATACGGTTTCGCAATTCTTCCACCGTAGCAATTGGAGTGTTGTAAACCAATGGCTTCAAGATCGGATGACCGAGGTGGCCATGGCACAGAACCAAAGCGTCCAATCTATCACTGAAGAAACATGTCAATCAAATGTGTCGTTACTTCTTGAGTACAGTGTGGAGGAGCCCCATCTTGAAGATAAAACATGCGTGCCAGAACTTGTAATGGCACATCGTCCAATAATTCAGGCAACCGGTTCTCCAAAAAGTCAGCATATGTTGGTCCATTTAGTCGCCCTTCAAAGAAATAGGGACCCACAAGTACTTCGTCTATTATGCCAGCGCAAACATTTACCGAGGATCAATGGTGAACATGAATTTTCCTAATCGCGTGAAGATTTTCATCGGCCCATATTTGCATATTATGGAAATTCACTTGATTGGCACATTGCCGTAAAAACCATCTGTAAAAACGGATTCGTTGATAACAACCCGGGGGTAAAATGGTTGCAGATGATAGGGGTGCGCCCTAAGATGCGATGTACGGTACGATATGAGGTTTCTACTTGCTGTGCGAGTCGTCGAGTACTAATTGTGAGTCTTCGTCAAGATTTTCCAACACTGCATCTTCAACATTAAGGTTCACTTGCTGACCACGTTCTTCTCCTCGAGGAATAACACTTCCCGTATCTCGCAGCCGCTGAACGCACTGTAGGATTGTATTTGCACATAGGGAATGACGTTGTGGCCATCGTTCCCGGAACAACCTAGTCGCCGCGAGCGCATTTCTCCGGCTGCACCATACACTAACACCTTATCGACACGTTCGGAAATAGTTAATGCATTGTTTTCTCAATTCATTGTAAAATTAGTTTGTGCACAAAATAAAAAATTAAGCAAATTAAGAATCTCGTTTGTAATGTAATTGGAACTCTATTCTTATTTTTTACTTCTTTATAAAAATTACACTGTCACTATCGTGGAATTACAAAATAAAAACTTTTGTCTGGAATCCTTCACTTTTTAACACTGATAGGTCGATGGACGATGCTTAATATTTAAAGATTGAACTATTTACAAAAAAAAACGCGAAGATAGAACTTTTTCGTATAAGACTTTTCTATTACAAATATCATCATCAGGAAGCTGTAGTTTAATTTTTATAAATTATACACGCCAAACCCTGTATACACGTTATTTCCTAATAGATTCCTTGAAGATATAAAAAGTTGTTCTTTAAATCGAAGATTACCGACTTATTTTAATTATTGCATTGTGATTAACCGAGCTTCTGTAGAACTAAATGATGACGTTACAGATGTAGTTGCCAAAGGCTTAGATTTCCTCATAGAACCTTCGAAAAAAGAGAAAATCAGAAATGATCTGGAAACCACGTGCTAAAATTTCCCTCAAAAACAAGACTGGTACTAGACAAGATTAGAAGTTAAGTCCAGGTTATTAAAGATCTGCTGCAAAATGAAATAACCATATCGACAAAGCAAAGGCAACCGCTGTTTTGGATACAACATAGTATGTTGTCAGAATGGAGAACCCACAAGGCTCGGCGTAATTATAGGAAGAAAAAAAAATATCCGATCGAGAAAATTGAAAAAATTGGATTTCGAGCTTTTATCATTTTCAACTCACTCACACACCAGGTACATGTCACAGAAAATTTAACAGCTAATGGGCAAGAAAGAATACCGTGTCAGAAACGCTGGATATTTTATCAACTAGATACAGAGAGAGAATAGAATGCTCCCTGGGAAACGTTCCCTCATTTTGCTCTACTACTGTTCTATCACAAAATTCATACTGTATTCTTGACACAAAGAGATCTAGCCGTGAAGTGAAGTACGAGGAACAATGTTGTCAAATGTACCGACCAATCAGAAAGCAGTAAATGGGCGGTAGAATGAAAACTAGTGATGAGCTAGTCATGAAATAAGTGTTACTTTATTTAGAGTTATTGTTATTTGTCTGTCAGTGTCAGGTGCAGTCTAAAAAGGAAAGAAAATGGAAATCAATGAAAAACCGAAGCTAAATCCAGTAAGTTCTAAACAAAAAACATTCAACAGAATATATTGAGGGTAAAAAATAAATGTATACTGGAAAGTTAACATCTAGCTACACTAGAGAGAAAATGAGGGCTAACTAGGAGAATTTACAAATATTTTAATACTATGTAGGTATATTAGGCAGATCGATTTTATTCTATTAATATTTTATTCGTGTACAATCCTTCAAGTAAACACAAATTATACGAACGTTTCTTCAAATTTCTCCAAGTATATCACCACAAAACAGTAATTAGAGATATTATAGACAAATTGCGGAATTCGTAATTTGTGAAACATGTCAAAAAATATAGGGTTAGGTTTAATGATCCCTGTCTGTTCCCCCGAAAATATCAGTAGAAGAAATAGGGAACAATTCTTATCATTACTCATTATCATTACTCAATGGAACACCATTAAAGAATACCGATTAATGAGTTTTAGTAGAGACACGCCCTCTTTCGCTCATTCCTTCTACTCCCTATAATTCAAGAATAAAGTCCCTGGTGAGTTCTGACGTGATGTCACTGGCAATTAATTAGGCTTTGAAAGAACTTCGTCGAAGGCTCATCACTGAAAAGGAGCAAGCTGTAGGTCCAAATGTCTAAATTCAAGCTTTCGAGAAGCGGACTCCAATATCAGCCACCCTGTAACTAAACACCATATCCGAACCAACGTTCAAAATTATTTCTGGACCACTTTAGTGCATATGGTTTCACCACGGAGATAGAATAAAACTATACTTTTCCATTCCTAGACGTACTTGCCAAGAAGAAGCATCCTAGGACATGGCGTTTACAGAAAGCCAACTCAGATAACTAGGTGTCTTAACGCTGTCTCATCACCATCCGGCCCAGAAATAAGACATTGACAACACTTTAATGCATCGAGCACGCACTATTTAACTACATGCAGAGGACTAAGATCAAGAAATAGGAGGAAATAACATGCAGGAAAGAATACATTGGACCAAAGAAGAGATACGTTAGCACAAAGTTAAAGAAATATAATTGCCACCTAAATAATAACAACACAACGGAGAGGAATCAGTATTTATGGGGCAGAAGGAAGACAGACGGCATTGAATAAATTAAAATCATACAACATTTCAGTTGGAAAGAGAACTGATCAAGACTTTTTAGAGAAGCATAAAACTTGGGAAAAATAATTTCAATCGAGACAAGGACTTGGAACTAACTGGCATTTAGAAACAATTCAATAGCAACACGACGAACAAGTACACACACAAATACAACCAGAGGACTTAATTCCAAATTCTCAGTTTCTTCTAAAGAGTGTGATATGTTTCTCGAAACATCAAGAAGTCTATGATGTACCGCGAAAGCCACAAAACCAATGTTAGAAGATTGGCGTTGATATCTACAGGGTGTTTGCAAACTTGTGGAGGTTATATTGAAGAGTAATTAAATTTAAATGCTAAAACAAATAGAATACTTTTTTTAATACCTACTGACTTACCACAATGATACGATGAAAACTTTTTTGGAACCGCTGACTCTACGGATAGCTGTGATAGCTGTATCTCTATTTACAAGTGTTGATGCAAGCCTATTTGAAAATCACTGTTCGTTAATTCGTTGTTACTGTACTGATGGATTTTGATACGTTTACTCGCACTTATCAATACCCACAATACAGGCACACTGTTCTTCACAAAAAGAAAACACAGTTAAAAGAATTTAAAAAAATTACCGACTTTACACTAATAAACACTAATAATTTTAACAATAAAGAAGGCATGTCTCCTCAGAAAAAAACTAAAGTAGAACTGATTAAATAGAAGAAATAAAAAAGCGGATGATACGCCATTTACGGTCACAACTATTCACCCCTCTTTATGTAGCATGTAAGTCGGAGACGATTCTAGGAGTTCTTAATAAGGTTTAACAATGTTTACTATTATTAATTTTAAGTAGGTATTGTTTTGCAGTTTCGATGAAGAACGACTTTCTTCGATTACTGAAAATATTTATTTTAATGAATGAAGGCTGCTAGTAGCTCGCCCCTAAATCTGTAAAGTGTTTACTGAGGTGGTCATGGTTACCGTCCCACAGCAGTAAAAGATGGAGTGGGAATAGTGCATATTTACTGTGCGGTTTGGGCTCTGTTTAGTTCGCCCGTAACCATATAATAGCAGTTATTCGTCACTTTTTTTCTCATTAAACATAATTTGCTTACGTGTGGTATAAAATGTTGTTAGCTTCGTACTATTTCTTGTTTTTTTTAAAGATTGTAAAAGTAAATTAGGCTGTATATACAGACTAACAGCACTTGCAATGCTATCTATTGAAAAATCAATCGTGCGAGAACTACCAAACTCTAATGAAGAAATAATTGAAAAGCTTATTTCGGACAAAGCAGAAAAATGGACTTTTACTATAAAAAATAATATAGAACATATTTTCCCTCTATTTAAATAGTATTTAAAATAAAACTATCCAATTATATTTGATTTTTTGATTTGCCGAAATTTTTGCGACCTCCCTAGTATGGAAGTCGAGAGCCGCCCCAGATATTTACCTAATACTGATCTTAGGTTGGCACCTTGGGGTACATCATTAACTTCTTCACTATTTTCTTTATTCAAATGTTAGTGGGAAATGTAAGAGCAGTGACTAGATAGAACTGCGATTGCGATTCGCTGTTATGACGCATCCCTCATTCGCTTTGTATTAAATGTCGGAATTATGAAAATTATTCCATTTAAAACATAATTAAATAGTTATCGCGAGCGACAATCCAGAATTATTAATCGTAATAATTTCCAATTGACCCGTTCCGTCCGTATTAGCGTCGCTGGCCCATTCAAAGTTAATTACACGCGTTTGATTGATGTTCCGAATGAAAATTATAATTGTTATTTAATATTTAATAATCCGAATTTGACTTTACGTCAATCAAGCGCCCGTGCAATACGCGATTAAATATGGATGCATTCATAACATATTTTAGTAAATTAGTTGAAATTCCCGTACGTCCGTATTAATTATGAAACGTTGCCGTATTTTGATTTATATTTTAATTACGCTCATTTTTACATGCGATTGCATTGTTACTGGGAGGATTCGAATTTCTAACAACTGTGGTCATTATTATTCTGTACATTTTTAGACACTTAACGTAAATCTTAAAACCATTTTAATCATTTCAATAATGAGAAATACAGTTCGGTATACTGCTCGCATTTCGACTTAATTAATTATATTCCTTCCCATAACATATTACAACAGTTCTAAAAATTTTCCTACAATTCGCAACGAATTAAGTAATCACTCATAATAATTAAAAATAGAAGCATCCAAATATTATTATGAATGAAAATGCAGAAATCATTTAGCTACGAATTTTAGGTTGAGCTTTGTCCAAAGCGAAGTTATATTTATTGGAAATCAGAACAGGAAATAATTTCATTGAAAGCATGAAATAATGATAAAAGATAAATAAAAGTTCGAAAATGAGTACCAAAATGAATAAATTAAAAGAATATTACGCCACTTACCTACCTAATTGTAGAGCAATCAGTGGAACTGTGTCTGTCATCTCGACTTAACTAGTGATTCGTGATTGAACCTAAAACGAAAACAAGAGACTATTTATTATAGCAACTTTGATTATGATTATTATTACTGGAACAAACAACATAAATAACACAGACACACACAAAAAAAAGTCCAAACTAAAAAGACCCATATATCATTTCTGAAGAATTTCGATGCGCTGAACACCTATAGTCAAAATTCACGACTTCCTGATGAATTTCAGAGAAAAGTAAAATTATGGGCTGAGAACTGGCCTAAATATGGGTCAAACCTGTTTTTTTTTCATAAATTTAGTCCAAATATATCATTTTCTCAGTATTTTGAGCCGCTGAACACGATGTCATTAGCTATTACCCAGAAAATTCATATTTGGACCAGTTTTCTCAAAAATAGTGGATTTTCTGAGAAATGTCGAGGTCATGGGTAAATTTTACTTATGGCATCGCGTTCAGCGGCTCAAAATACTGCGAAAATTATATATTTGGACAAAATATAGGAAAAAATCAGTTTTGACCCATATTTAGGCCAGTTTTCTCCCAAAAATTTCACTATTCGCCGAAATTCGTTGGGAAATTATATGTAGGTCTCTTGGGTTTTTTTTGTGAATACCTGTGTAACTTACATTTCAATAAGTTTTTTTGAAATATAAATCGAATGAAAGAGACCTAGGTATTTGAATGTAATTACACTGGCATCATTGTCCAGAAACAGTATTCTCCAAGAGAAAATATTTTAAACATTTATTAGTAGAACTATTCTAGACTTAGCGACAACTCCAAGTTATGATATCGGCTTATTTTCAGGTCTGGCGAATAACTGCGACTAAAATGCGATCTAATATAGACATTTTTAAGTGTATTTTTCTCCCCTAAGAATCTACATTTTACTTTCTTTTCATATTGTTATTTTTAGTAGTTTTATAATTTTCAGGTACAACTTCGCTGCTAGGTTACTTCTACCTTCTTCCACAGTTCTTCCAGTTTAGGTAGTTAGTAATTTGAACTGTTTTTTCCATGAGGCTCTCATTCATATACAATTAATTGATTCAATTTTATTATTATTAATATAGGTATATGCCAAATGAAAATACCCTTGTGAATAAGACATTTATTGATATATTTGGTTGATTAGGTTAATTTGTTTGCAAGATCTTAAGCTGGTATATAGGTAGGTATTTAAAAGTTATTTAAAAAATTTGAACCTTGAAATCAAACCTCTATTGTTATTTAAGTCATTTTTTATAAGTCCCACTTCTAAGTCTCTCAATTACCATTTCCGAAGAATTTATGGTCTACTTCGCAAAAGTCATACCAATTTTTAAAACTGGAAATGTCTTTATGTTCGAAAATTATCGTCCAGTTTCTATTATTCCCATGTTTTCTAAAATCTTTGAAATTTTACTTAAATTACGCATAATCGTTTATATTACAGCTAATAATTTATTAAATTTTTGCTAATTTGGCTTTCGAAGTAAATGTAATACAACAAAAGCAGTTTTTGAGATTGTAAGTTGTTTCGAATATCTGATAGTAGTTTGGTTAAACACGGAGTGCCTCAAGGATCCGTTCTGAGGCCTCCTCTATTCATCACATACATCAGTGTTATACATATTTGATGACACCGTTTTGTTAAATTCCAATAGTGTCATAAATAATCTTGTAACGAAAAGTATATAACTGGCCTTTGAAGTTTAAAAAATTGTTTCATCAAACAAGCTGAAACTAAATGAAAGTAAAACTCAAAATCTTTTCTACTAATATAAATATATGTAGGCGAAATTCGCCATAAGTCCTTGGCACCTTTGTCAATGATGGACTAATTTGGTATGCTCAATATTTGTATTTCAAACACTTACTCGTTCGCTATCTGTAGAAAGTAGGTTACTTTGCATTATTTCATTCATTAATTAACTATGGGATATTACTGGGGGGTTCCTGCTATGCGCAAAAAATTTTTCGCCTGCAAAAGCGAGCGATAAGGATTTATAGCTGGTATAGGTTTTAGTGACCACTGTAATCCAATTCTTAGAAAACTTAATATAAGGACTGCCATTTCTATATGATTTCAAATTCTCATTTATTGGAAATATATGAAAATAAATATAATTACCTATATATTTAGAAATCAAATTCATGGGTACCCTACCAGAAATGCCAGTGATCTTCGAAATCAGCGATTTAGATTGATTTGTTGAACTTCAGGGTATTCCGCAGTTAGAACTGCTAAATAGATTTAACTTTAAAGAGTTGGTCTTGCGTCGGGTCTATATTTCCATACTTTTTCTGCATAAACTGTTGTCCTCGTATATAGATTGCCCTGACATTTTGAGTAGTATTTACTTTAATATTCCTAGTGTTCGAACTCGTTCAAATGTATTATTTTATTTGTCAACTCCGAGAACAAATGTTCTTAAACTTTCTCCAATTTATCAAATGTGTACATATTATGTAAATGATTATAGTACCAAATTTGATATTTTAAACTGTACCGTCAGTAATATAAGACATTATATTTTAAATTTAGATTTATAACTTGACCACCATTTTATATGTTACAATTTTAAATTATTTATAATATTTTATTAAACTATTTTGTGTTCACTTTGTAGTTATGTAATTAAGCTTGTATTTTCAAATCTATTTTTCATGTATTATGTTTTTTTATGTAATCGTTTATTGTTTCACCTGCCCTTTAATTGGATTTGTGTCTGTCTGGGCAGCTGTACTTCTAAATAAATAAATAAATAAATAAATAAATAAATAAATAAATAAATAAAATAAATAAATAAATAAAATAAATATACTTTTTGTGAGACTTGCCAAAAATTTGTAATGCAAATGTAACTTGGTTAAATATATACACTACACTACACTACACTACACTATACACTATTTTAATTTTTTTCGTAAGAAGTCAGTGTCAATTAAAATATTTCAAATATTTCATTGATTTAAAACAACGACCTTATTTAACTAATTTGCGAGTAAAATCATTTCGACTGTTTTCTCTAAAAAAGTGAAAATCCTCAAATTTCTTAAAAACCTCAAAACGAGGTTTATCTTTATTCATCGATTTGCTAGTTGGGTATTTCGGTTCAGACGACGATATAAATAAACTATTTCAATGATTTCCCATCCCGTGGGTGGGTGGGACTGATGATTATACCAAGTTTAGTTATCGGCCCGAGTATTTTCGCTTCCTCGGGTGGACCGTTAAGTTCCCACAGCTGATCCGGTGCCGCTAATGGCCGGTTAATTAGAAATTCGCAGGTCTCCGGCTCGTTATGCCGGCCAATTATCCCGAGAAAGCGTGGGCCGCCTGATTTATTCGGCTTTATATAAAACTGCATCGATAAATTACCTTGATGTTTGTTTGCTAAGCAGCGCGAGAGTGCGCTTGATGCGAGAAATATTGCGGATTGATTTATGCTGAATATATTTAAATAATGCCGTAAGTTATGTATGGGATTTTTATAAACGGTCGTTCATGCGTGCCAGGTATCTATGGTAGGTTTCTTGGCGAATTGATTTTACGGTGTATACACCACACAGGGCCGTATCCCGCAACAACGTGCTAATCGTGGGTGGCTACCTTAGCTTGGCTGGACAACATTTTTGAAATTTTTTTGAGTGGATATGCAATATAACCTTCAAAGTAAGTTTTTTCTAAATTATCACTGCTACTCAATACCTACTGACACATACTACTGGCAAAGAGTGACCTACTAATCTTTAGATATTAAGAAAGTCAGACAAAATAATTTTCTTTACTAATGACAGTGTGGGAAACTACTCTGTGGACTGAAGTCCCATCCAATACATAGTAAACAACTAAGAATATTCAATATAATATTGATATTGTGTATGTAATTCAATGATGGACAGGGATTTGGTCAGCAGAGTAGTTATTTCGTACCACATCATTAGTTAAAAACTTTTGACATTGCCGTTTTGTGTTTAAAAATGTAATTTAATATTTCTGTGAATATTGAGATATCTATTCCATTGTAAAAAAGAAATTTGAAAAGCATTTCTTGAAATGTTGAAATAGTTCAGCTAAGTTGTCGTTGTTGTCAATGTAAAGTATGTGTGCATAAAAAACAATTGAATATTATTATATTTCTGATATAAACCAAACTTGTGATTTTTTTAAATTGGAGCAATCTGTTTACTTGTCGAATTTTGGATTCTTTGGAAAAAATTCTTATTATAAAAGTTTTTCGATAATTCTGTTCTGTTATCTACCCAGTTGATAGTATTAAATGCATTCAATACAGTCAAAGCAAAATGTACGGCGAATACAGAGTGGGTTTTGGTATGGAAATATAGGAAATACGTTCCAAGGTTGCAAAATAATAAAAAAATATCATAATAAAAGTAATTTATTGAGATATATTTTAACAATATTAGTTATTATCAGGTTTAGGCAATGGTTTAAAGTACTTAGTGATTTTTTGCAGCTAATAAAAGGTCTTTTAATTAGAACTGATATTCAGTTGTGGCATTATCAATTTACCTCTTAAAAACAAGATATCTTTCCATAGACAGATCAATTTTTATAAAGAAATCATTCTAAAAATGCAGTATGTATGTATCGTTAGTGTTGGATCCGCGAATACAGAATTTTTCATCCATGAATACTGCGTTTTCTTTCTTAAATCATATGTCAGTGTTTGTTTACTTTATGCAGCAGAGGCCCCTAGTGAGAACTATACATGGGGATAAAATCAGGGCTTGTTGGGGACCATAAAATTTTCTGTTTATAAGAGAGTATAAGTGTCCTTTGTATAGAACAAGTTGGGATTGTTAAAACAGTTCAGCATTTCTTTTTCGCCGGAAACCTTACCCGAAAATATATTTTTTTCATTAATACTATGAAAATAATTCTATTCAGGTGAAGCTATTTATTGTTATATCAGCTGACAATACATAAGAATAAGGAAAAAATGCATATTTTGACTTTTTATGTTTATCATTACGTTTCGTTAACTTTAAGCGCCTGCTGAATATACAGAATATCGTATACGGTACTATAAACATAATCACATCCCGCAGAATCCTTTTCTGAAACAATTATTAAGTATATTTTTTACAAAATTCTCGACTTCAATTTTTAAGACAAAGGAAAAAATTTATATTTTTTTACGATATTTGCTACATTATCGGAATAACGTAAAAATATAAATAATAGGTATATTTTAGAATTTTTTCTATCATCTATATAAAAAGATTCAATAAAGCTTGTAAGAAATCATAAAATTAACTTAATTTGAATTGACAATATATTTAGCATTTTTAGTTATTTGTTTCTCTAAAAACTAAGATACTAAAAGATAATTTTGTTTCCTTCCCAGAGTAGAGCAATTTTTTTTTAATTTCACCAAATCATTCATCTCTTCTGCAACCTTTGTTTATTCAAAATTATGTATTTTTTTTGGTTATTAATCTTTATGTCTCAATTATATTTTTCTCGTTTCACCTTTGCCTATCATTCCTAAATAATTATTATAATAAATTATTTTTGAAAAATCAAGTCCAGCACTGTTTTGGAGCTCTCCGTTTGTTTTCCAAATCAACCTATCTGACGCGCTTCGCATATTTTTATATTTATGCGTGTGTAGGCTTTAACTGCTATGCTAATACCGGATGGTAAAAACGCTCGCTGTAAATAATGTGACTAACAGATGTATTTTGTAACTTTTGTCTTTCTAAACTGACTTAAATGTAACGCACATAAAGTACCTCGGAATCGTTTTATATTGGCAGATAATGGGGCCCGCATGCAGAAAAATGTCTTCGTGGGAGTAATATCGGATTGGTAGACACTTTATGGGATAGATTCACAATAATTCAGAGGTTTATGAACGATAAATTAGCGCTGTTGAACGAAACTTCGCATCGGATGCGAAAACTATCTATATATTTCAGTCCACACAAAAAATATAAGCAACATTCTACATGTAGTTGATAAGCAAGTCTATTACATTACAGACAAAGAAAATTACAAGGCAACGTTCTCTTCCTTCTAATACAGGATGTCGTGTTGTAAAACGCCACGGTTCACATGAGACAACTATTAATTTAATGAAATCTCCAAATATACAGTAAGCTAAGTATATATTACACATTGTTTAAAAGAACAGATCGCTAATACGGTTTAGTTTTTTTGAGAAAATGTTAAATGAATATTTGTAAAATTTAATATACAGGGTGATTCAGTCATAACGTCATTAATTTTAACCACGTATTCGCGAGGCATAATAAAGACAGAAAATCGAGAAACAAATCTTATAGAATCTTTTCAAAAAATAAGCAAATTACTCCTTACTCCCGTTAATTCAGCGCCATACTTTGCATCACTTTTACTTACTGGAAATGCGCCGGCGTACCTCAGAGCGCTCGAATGTTGAAGCGAAACAGCTGATTTCCCCAATCGTCTTGAATTTTGCAATTGGTTTTAAAATCCAGCGGATTCTCATTTTAGTAACAAAGTGCTACGGACGAATGAGTGACTGTTTTTTAGTCATACTGTCATTTTAAATAGTGCGCTTTGAAAAGCAATAAGTCACACAATAAGGTATACGTACTACAAACTGAATTAATTGAATATAATACTAAAAACTCTTATTTAATTATAAAACTGTGAACATGTTAGCAATATTAAAAATACTAAATACTAAAATAAAAAAATATTAACTCAACATTCGAAAACAATTATTGTCCTTATGCATTTGTTTTTGTTAACAAATAAATAATATATGTTAATATTTAAAATATAAAAAAGTATCCTATTCATTCATGTGTTTAGGTAAAAACTTTGTTTATTCGTTGTCATTCACAGCGTATTAAAAACGCAGCTAATGATCAAATATTACGGTAGGTCAAGATTCACTCCCGATAAACCTTTGTAGGTCAGCGGTCAGGAGCGGTCCGAAGAGGGGTTTAAATAATGATTTGAAAATATTTTTTTCCGGGTAAATATGCATTTCAAAATGTTTTTAATCGCGTATTCGTATTTTACTCATTTTTCATTATCTTCCCTTAAAAATAATGACATTGTGACTGAATCACTCTGCATATTATTAAATGTGAAAATTAAATAATGTATTCATACAAATGTACTATAAGAAACTGAATATATCAATATTATTCATGTAATATTAATGATTTAAACATATTATGTAATTCCAAATATAAACATTCCAGGAAATGTATGTATTCCTTTATTTTTTTATTAACTTCCTTCTTGTTCGGAAAATGTATGGATAAAACTTGTCGGAACATGTTTATAAGTATTTATTTTATTAGTAAACTATAAAGGCTATTCTTTATGTAAAAAGTACGAGTTTTTCATACGAGTAAAATTAAGAAAAGACAGCATAACTTTTTTGTAGAGATGGATACCACGTTGGAAGAGAATTACGCATAGAACTGCATCAGACGATTGCCACCAATATAATGAATGAAAAGAAACTTGTGTATTATAAATAGTTTAGCCACTGCATTGACCCGACTTAAATCCATTATATTATTTTAATTGAGATGCTCTGTACGAGTACAAACTCAAGATGAATTAAGGCACATATATAAAAAACATTTACTGAGCCACTTTCTTGAATTTGCTATTGATTGTACTAGAAGAACAAAACAAAATTTTTCCGTCTAAAATAAAAAAATTACCGTAAAGTTATTTTTCTGTCGCACTTCATTACATTTCTTATCAGTATTTACCTTCAGTAGCTGTCCGCACTCAGTTTACCCTATAAAACTAATTGTAAAGTTTTGAAATACAAAACTTGAAAAGTATTGGTAGTAATGTAGTTGTCAGTTGAAGATCAAATAAATAAGAAACAGTTCTGCTAAAGAATCAGCTTGCCTTTATTTATTTTTTATTATTTTGTATCAAACAGAAGAATCGCTAGCAACACAAAGCATAGCTTAGCGGTATAAAATTTGGATATTACGAACTTATTTATTTAGAAAAATGTGTTCTAAATTTATTAATATTGCAGTTTTTTCTGTTTTCTTCTAAAACAAACTCTGTTATAACGCACACAAGTTCGATAAATTTTAGCAAATGTTTTACTTTCCTGAAACGAACAAGTTGCTCAATAGCTTTTCATGGTTTTACTGATATATCGCACACATTCTTCCTTTTCTAAGCAATTAATAGCCTCCCTCGGACCTCTCAATTGAAAAAATGCCTCAACATTCATATCGCCCGATAATTTATTCAGCACAAACATCCAGAGGTCGAGATTGAATACGAAAACGTGCGAGCTAGCTAAACACGCGGCTCGTTCGGATTCCTGCTCTCCTGCTAGCAGGGTTCGCACAAAACCGACCACGCTGACGAGACCGTTTCCGCAGCAGGTCAGCTTCTCGTCGTGCTCGCTTTCTAGCTGACGTCGCTTGTGCCTTGGAAGTATTGTCGTTGTTTTTGGACGTCTACTGCCATCTAGCAGCATATACGCCAAGTTTGCTCTCTGAAACGTAAATTCGAAAGTTTTTCAGGAAGCTGAAAAGGAGCAAAAGGAAAAGAATCTGTACAATAGAAGCTAAACTTCTTCCGTAGAGTTGGTTGCAGCATTTAATCTAAAATAAATAACATATCCGACTTTTTAAAATGATTTCTATAGAAAAAAAACACAAATTAATGATGTAAATCAAGTTGTTGTGCGTTAGCAATAGATAATCTGCTAGTAACTGGAACTTACACACGTAAAACTTGAAGTCGTACTAAAATAAATTATTTAATTAATCTTTGAAAAAAAAAGTCGTCAGTTCATACCTATATATCAATTTAAAGCAAAGTTCAAATTAGTTTTGTGACTAAACGTTTGAAAGTGCTTTTCTGAATCTAATTATAATTTTGCTTCTGTTAAAAGGCAATTTTCCAATCATTTTGTTATAAATACTCTTAACATATTTAGCAAAAATTCTGTTAGAATGCCTTAATTTACTTTCTTTAATGATGATCATGCTTTATATTTGTTATATTCATATTTTCAGATATTGCGCTTGCAACTATTAATTTAAACCATCCCGTATGTCCTTCCCAATAACCGTTTTCTACACCATCATGCACCACTTAGCTGTGGAGGCTAATTTCGGCACTGTTCTTGTTGCATCCTTGCAATTTTCCCCAACTAGCTCCAATAAACATCCTAAAGCTCGCTTCTAGTGATGCGTTATATCACTTTATTTCGGGCACCCGGAATAAATACCGCCATTTCCTTTTATATTAATGTTCCTGTTGATTGTTATGTCCCGTCTCGGATATACTTTAGGTTTTGCTAACGGCAATCGCGATCATCTGTTATATTCGCGGGAAAATTGCTAATTTTACCACGTTTCCCCAATTTACCCTTCCAGAGAACACCGACACCTATATTTACTCTGATAAATTTAACACATTTTCATTACTACAAGAGCAACTTAAAAACTATACCTATTACTTGTCTGAAAAATCCGAGGGGTAAACCGCTGAGGAAATTTTTGTACATGTCCCCAGGAAGTCGGGAAGAAGTTGGAGGAAGTTATAAGTTAAGTGACAAGGAAGTTGAAAGGAATTCCGAAGGAAGTCGGGGTAGTTTTTAGGAATTCCAAGGAACTTGAGGAAGTCTGGAGGAAGTTTGTAGGAAGTCGGGAAGTTGGAACCAAACTGCGCATGCGTGAACGGTAAACGCATGCGCAGTATTATCTTTTACGAAGCAGTCTAGAGAAGGTCCGAGGAAGTTTGACGAAGTATAGAGAAGTTTTTGTACAGAATTCAGGGACCGGTTTGCCCCTCGGAAAAATCGGAACTTAGTCTATTAAAATGTTTATAAATGTTGGAGTAATTTTTACTGTTCCTTAAAATTCATGACATGAAGTCACTTGACTTCAGATGATTTCAGGTACGTCATTTGCAATCAACATCAATAATTTTTATTTCACTGGCATCAAATCACAATCTTGAAGTCATTTTTACAACTGATTTATAACAAAAGTCACTTGAAATTATTGTAATAGTAAATTTAGGTATGTTTATCACATCCAAGTGAAAGTAATTTAACGACTTTATTCACCTACTTTTATATAAAAATTACTTCAAGTCATAGTTTGATGAAGTCATTTTTACATTTTAATTTTCAATTTTGACTATTGTTGAAAGATTTGAAATAATGCCTTGAAATAGTTTTAAAGGTAACTTTAGTTTTATTCTTTATTACTGCAGTGAAAATTGTAGCTTCAAGTCATTTTTACAAACTATTCTGGATTTTTAAAAGATCATTTTCTTATGTAACTATTTACCAACAAGTACCGTCAGCAATTTTCGTCTAAAAATGACTTCAAGACACAATTTGAGGAAGTCAAGTTTATATATTTTACATACATATAATAAATTTTACTTATTAATAGGGTTAGAAGTGGCTGGGAGTCAAATATGGCAAATGCATTAATTTAATCCTTGACTGGCGTCCTCAGAAAACTATCCCGATCTCCACTAGGTCCCCCACCGCCCGTTTACCTTCCGTCCCGAGTGACAAGCAGTGTTTGTGTCAGGAATTGTTAGAGGCGCTAGTATAATTAATTAATAGTGTTATGTGGAGACAAGACAGGAGGCCCAGTTAGTGACGTAGACAATAGAATCGTCCCGCGACGTCCTCGAGCCGGCAGGACATACAAAGGACCCATCCTGGTCCTTTGTAGTGACCGCCGTAAGAGGACAACAGATACCACTGAGCTCCCAACAGATAGAAAACAGATGTGACGTGCTGTCGCCTCAAGCCACTCTCCCCGTGACAGCCAGTTTTGAGATAGGACTAGCGGCCACTCTAAATGGAGGGGCGCTGCGCTCGGTTACGGGCTAAAGGAGACGATTTTCTCTATCGGAAACAGCAAGGAAGTTGCTGGTAGCTATAGGAATAAGTTAATATACTGGTTAAAATTGCAATAAAAGTTTATATAGATTGATATAGATATAAATACAAACCAAAGGAACTACTGTTACGACCCATTGCTGGTCGCATAAGGGGCATAAGGGGCTGGTTTTAAAAAAAATTAAAACAATTTATTATTATAGAATCACATACATCTACAAAGATATATTATATTTTACTGATTTTACTATACGGATGAGAGTTAACACATAAAAGGATGTTAGCAGTTTGACTGCCTTAATTTTAACAGACGATAGAATACATTAAAATAAACAAAAAAACCTTATATGACATGGGTCCTAACTCAACCATTTCCGAGAAAAAAATTATCAAAATCTCCAACTTGATGTAAAAAAGTTCAATTAGTTAAGGAATATTGACATAACTGCGTGCATAGAATACCATAAAATACAATGTTTATCGCTTTTTTGAACTTCTTTATGCTTAATTCTAAAAAATAATTATTGTTGTAATAAATTTAAAATTTGATAAAATTCATATCAATGTGACAACGGCGCGACGGTTTATTATCACGAGGCACTAAGGTGTCCAGCAACCACCAATACGCAATTCAGTTGGTATCTGGATTCGACCGTGTCGGAGTGTTTTTTTGCGTACCACTATTTCCCTTACTGGAAGTGTTTTCCAGCGAATACGCGAAAATTGGTTTCGAAAGGGTCGTGCGTGCATCGAAAATGCTGGTAGACATTTTAAGCATATGCTGTAGTTTGTTTTGTACTTGTGCTTTTAAAAATTACTGAATTTTGTTTGTTGGTAAGTACCTAAATTATTTTTAATACGTATGATTATTTGGACGACATGAATATTGGGGTACGGGTACGGGTACTTTAATTACATATTTTTCAAATACATAATTTGATTAAAAGTTAAGTTCCTGTTCTAAGATATTCATAATTACTAAAATTCCAGCTAAAATTTAAGCACAACACTATCTTTGTACTACAAATCAATACATTTTATTTTATTTATTTAAAAACTGGAAAACAATTTACTAAATGTTTCACAATAATAGTTGTTTAAATTTTTCCGTAGGACAAGTTCGCCGCGTGCACACGTGGTTAAGCGCTGTTAGCAAGTTGTGATGAAACTCCCCAATATTAGTACTCGCTGTATTTTGAGAACTGTTAATCTTACGCCTCTGTAATATAACTTTTTTGTTCATTTATTATTACTTTCTCATGCTGAAGTAATGGCTGTCAAACTTCTTAGACCCCGTATAAAGTTAGTTACTCTTTTGCAAATCTAGATTTTTGGTATCGAAGAATATTGACTTTATTTCATAAAATATTTAGGAAAATCTTTTAATTTTTTTTACTAATTACACAAACCTACAAAATTTGGTTGATCCTCTAACCCAGAAACCAGAATGTACTTTTCCGAAAGATTTTGGTGCGCTGAACTCCAATCCGAGGTCCAAATTTCTCAATTGGGCTCTGGTTGCCGAGATATCCTAACCTAAAAGGGCCAAAATCGCAATTTTTTTTTATATACTTAAAATAAATTTTTTTGCTAAAACTATTAATGGGATCTTAAAGTACTATACTTACTCTTTAAAACGCACATGGATTTATTCCGATATCATTTTTCATCTTTGAGAAATCGCTTGTTGAAATTTAGTAGTTTGACTTATTTCTCAAGTTTTGAATATACTGACAACACAGCACCACAAACCTAAATTCATCGGCACCTGGAAGTAGGCATCTTACATGTGATCATGAAGAACTCCAAAATGATCTACCACGTCAAATTTTGCAATAGTCTTAAAACAATGTCTAAAAGTTCGATATATGGCTGATATGTTACGCATTATATCAACTTGGAAATAAATATACACGAAAAAGAGATACGCTCAACCCCGAACTCATAAACCATAAACTCAAAAACCCTAAACCCATAAACCCATAAGGTTTTTACTTCAAGACCCCATTAATTGTTTCAGCAAAATAATTTACCTTTCCATGTAACATAACCGCAAATATGTCAAAAAATCTCGATTTTGGCACTTTTGGGTTAGGATATCTCGAAAACCAGAACCAACTGAGAAATTTGGACTTTGGATTCGAATTCGGTGCACTAAAATCCTTTGGGAAAGTATTTGTGTTGTTGGGTTAATATCTTGTCGGTCTGTGTTATTAATACTTTTAAAATAAAATGAAAATACTGGAATGAATAATAAAACGTACAACTTTCTAAAAAGCAATTTTAGTAATTATCTCGATAACAGTGGATCTTCGCGGCATGCAGCAAGGAAACATTTTTTTAGTATTTTACAATAATAGTAAGTCCAATTTGGAAGGTCAAAAAAATTGCGAGCTGAAAGCACTCCCGAAACTGACCTCCTGTATATTAAAAACTCTGTCACGAACATACATTTGTGCATAATATAAAACTAATGTTACAGACCAACTTTGAATGAAATCGTTTCACCAGTTTTCTCTATTTAAAAAAAATGAATATTTTCAAAATTTTTAACACCCGAATTCAAAAAGTGTTTCTGGACACACATGTTTATATGAATTTCTTTAACGTAGTAAAATTTGAACAAGTGTTTTACTTACACCCTGTATAAAACAAGTTCCCTTGTAAGATTTTATTTTATAGTGTGGGCAGGAGGATCGGTTACGAACAGTTTGCAGGAAAAGTTCGAAAGAAGTTGGCAGGAGGTTTCACCACAAGTGTCTCACAAATATCTTCATTAGGGTTTCTTTTTCCAACTAGCCGACTGCCGTTGCCTTTATTTCAGACAAATGTCAGTTTGATTATATTTATTTTATAAATTGTAGTTTTGGTAGGCTCCTTGTATTATTTTCTTCAATTGTCTTAAAATCGACGAAAAAAGTCTTTATTCGATTCAGATACACAGAGTGTTATCTAAGTTCAAGTCACAACTTCCACACATCACTTTGGACTAAAACAATTTAATGAAACAAGGCTCTAATACTGCTGGTTGTCTAGACACAGAGTTTTTTTTTTTTTGAAATTAAAAACAAATGTTTTTAAAACCTCTTAAGACGCTTGACGTAAACTGTATCTTTTAAGAGTTACATTTTCTTCCCACTTCAAATAATAACATGTGATATTAATGTGTGGTAAAGAAGATGTAAATAAAAAATTACATAAAAAGCGATTAGCTAGTAACACTAATATAAAAAAACAAAATACACGATAACTAACAATCGCTTATAGATCTCTTAAGAGAAACGACTGAACTTTTGAATTATCTGTTGCTTTTACAAAGAAAATGTCTATTGTTAATTTTTCTTAAAATTTCTATAATTCAAATAAAGATAACTAATGTTCTGAACAAATAAGGATTTAAAATACCAAATTGATTTATCTGGAAAGCGAAGATTTTAGTAACTATGTTTATACGATCTTTAACATTTCTTCTTAACACATCTTTAAGAAGATGAATCGATTTTACAAAATAATTTTTCATGTTTATTATAGAAACTACGTTTGCCCAAAAAATGTCAATTAGATTAATTACAGAAGTAACATTTATTGACTAATAAAATAATCCATATATAAAATTTAAAAATGGCTGTTCAATTTTAGTATTTTGTGTTATAATTACCGTAAAAGTGAGCCGGTTTAAGGAGAAAACTAAGTAACACCATTGTCACTAAATTGGAAAACTTTTGCTCATATTCAGAGGAAACTTTGAAAAAACATTCACTGAACCCAAATAAACTGGACGGCGACGTTGCTAAATGTTGAGCAAATTTTACTACAAAATATGATTAGAAGCGGTAACAAGCTGAAGAACGCTAGAACAAACGACATATTTCAAAGAACACCATCAACCAGATCATAGAATAACAACTCCTTGAGTCTTATCATCTCCAATCAATACAAGATTTAATAAAGGTTGATTTCGAGCTCGGTGCCTTTTTTCTCATACCATTAGAGATAGCCATAGAAACAATCTTAATTTTATTGTTTTTACCAATGAGTTATATTTTACCTGAAGAGGAGCTACCAATTTTTATAATGAATTTGTCAATTACACCAAAAACTCTAACGTTATTCAAGAGCCATTTTCAACATGAATTCAACATTAACATGCAGATACTTACAATCAATGAATATTTAATTGGTTCAGTCAGATTGCCACACAATTTCAGTGGTAGTTTAATTGAATTTTATTCAAAATATGTTGCCGAATCTACTTGAAAATTTGTCACAAACACTACGTGTAAAAATGCACTTTGTACATCGTGGTACTCCTACATATTTTCGTCAAAATATATGAGGATTTTTTAATATGAAGTATATCCAGGAAAATAGATTGGTGGAGGACGAGATACACCTATATCTTGACCACCCAGGTCGTTTGATTTAAATCCGTGTGCCTTGTCTGTTTGGGGAGTTTAACGAAAAGGTTAGCAAAATAAAAATAAAGAAAATGTTCAAATTTGGCAGACTCCCTTGGTAATGTTACAGGTATATGAAAAACGCATTTCAATTATAGTCTTCCCGATCTCAATTGAAGAACCAAGAGGTTGGCAGTATGTACCAGGTTAGGTTGCTGACGCAGCACCTCGGCATTGAAATATTTGAAAAACTTGTTCCCATAGTTATTTAGCCATACCCATCACCCATCTACAGGTCTGGTCGCCGAGTTGAAGAATGAGCGCGCGGGTAAACGCGGCACAAACACAGCCGCACTTGGTGACGTGGCCATAAATTCAGTTGTCAACAGATGGCTTAGCAGTGCAGTGCAGCAATGCGAAATTTGATGTGATTCAGGTAATTTTAATTTATTATAGGCATCTTCTATTAATCATTCATATTACAATTGCGAAAGGGTGAAATAAGAGGAATATTTTGTTTAGTAATATTATTACATGAGATTTTGGAGACCTTTTGAAACGGAACAAAACGAAATTTGCCATCAATATAATAAAATTGTTTGAAGATATAAATAACTAAAATATGTTGTTTGTCAAATGTACATACATAATAGAAATTTTCAACACATTATATAAAAATTATTATAATTTTTTACATTTAGCAGAAAATTTTTTAGGGACGGCTATGAAACTCATTAAATTTTATTGCTAGGCGTTTTTATACATGTTCAACTGACATCGGAAAGACTATACCTATTTAGAAGTACTTTTTTACAGTAACCGATAATGACTTCGAGCATCTGTTATAAGAATAATATTGTATTCTATTTATAGGTGCATGTCTCTCTTCACCCTTACGCCACTGATGTAGTGAATGAACTGTTTAAATATTATTTTTATTGCTCTACATTCCCTTACTGAACAGGTGAGTCCTGAAATGCGGAAATATTTAATTTCTGAAGGGAACAACATCTCTAGGTTATGTGATAGACTTAGAAAACACCCTGTACAGACAAACCTGGGAGACGCTAGCTTTGAGATTCTTGGGATGTTGCCGTATTAAACTCAAGACCAGGAGGGAAAAACGGAAATTCGCATTTAGTTAAACAGAAAAGTATTTAAATCCGAACCGCCGGAACCCAGAAGGCAACTAACAGTCCTGCATCCCTCCACAGTCCAATTCAGCGCGATTTTCCCGTTCAGTTTTGATTAGCAAAATAAAAAATGTCGTTTAGTCGAGGAAACGCCGCAGACTTGGAAATCCTCGCCGAGGAGGATGCGCCACCAGAGGGCACTAATAATAATTACTCTGCACATGGCGAATGAATCCAATTTGCCCACACAGCTGCTCGGAGTTTAACTTTTAAAAGCATGCATATAATCATTAACATAAAGCACACTTATCTGCGCCACCGAATAAGATCAGTCTTATATGCAAACGAGCGCGTCCTCGCCGATGAAAAAAGGAAGACTCGCGTTTTGTCTCCCAAATTGAACGCAAAGGGTCTTTATGACCAGCAAACGTTTTAGCAGGAGTTATTGCTTTTACCGATATTTCCAAACTTACAAGCAATTTCAGATCTGATTTACTTAACTTTAAAAGTACATTTACCTTGACACAAACTAATTCTAAAAGACTGATATCTTATGATACCACGATTTAGACATGCTTAATGGCGGTTTTCCACTAAATGGACAGTTGAGTTTATGTCGTGTTTGTATTTTCTAGAACCTGAAAAACAAAAACAAAACTGAAACAAACCCGAAACTATTGTTTCCATCAAGCAAGGTACATTTTGTTCGAGTTTTGTTTTTATTTTCAGTCCTTTTTCACTGGTTGTCGCGAGGAAGTCAGAACACATTTTTCCAATAACCAACCAATATGTTTAAAGACGATTTTTTTATTCTTATGGCGGTTTTCCACTAAACGGACAGTTGAGTTTATGTCCTGTTTGTGTTTTCTAGAACCTGAAAAACAAAAACAAAACTGAAACAAACCCAAAACTCTTGTTTCCATCAAGCGGGCTACATTTTGTTCGAGTTTTGTTTTTGTTTTCTGTCCTTTTCCACTGGTTGTCGCGAGGAAGTTAGAACACATTTTTCCAATAACCAACCAACATGTTTAGAGAAGATTTTTTTATTCTTAATTATGGCTGGTTTATACTGAAGTCCTTGGAAAAAAAGTAAGTGTCTACAGAGTGTCCCACCCCGAACTCCATCGATGGATATCTGGGAAACCGCTTTAAGGATTTTTTTGAAATTGTGATGGTGTGATACGGACCGTGGAGCCCACCAAGTTAAAATATTTTCAAGGTCATCGTACTTTCGGTTATACCGGAAGTCGAAACTAACTTTCTTATTTTAAATGGAACCCCCTGTATATTATTGCATTTTTGGAAACATCATCCATTTCTAAGTTGAAAACATATAGCACACTCCATACTTAGGATTAACCGTTTCCGAGATATTTCGATTTTTAAACAAAAATTGACAGATGCAGACTGTCAGCAAAATTTAGTTTTCCCGTTTATTTTTTTGTGCAAATTGGACATTTTGTAGAGGAAGACCTACTTTATCGAATTTGACATTAAAATTTTCTAATTTTTATACAGGGTGGTCAAAAAAATGTTAACGAATATGAAGTTATATGTGGAAAACTCGAAAATTTTAAATTGAAACCCTTATTTTTTTTACAATAATTTAGAATAAGAAAGTTAGTATCAACTAACGGTATAACCGGAAATACGATGACCTTGAAAATATTTTAGCTTGGTAGGCTCCACGGTCCGTATCACATCATCACAATTTCAAAAAAATCCTTCGAGAGGTTTCCCAGATATCAATCGATGGAGTTCGTGGTATATGTACGGTTAAAGNCACCATCACAATTTCAAAAAAATCCTTCGAGCGGTTTCCCAGATATCCATCGATGGAGTTCGTGGTATATGTACGGTTAAAGTGTTTACTTGGTTAGTTAGTTACTTTGTATCCTAGCCAAGTAAACACTTTAACCGTATACATATTTATTTTTTGATAGCTATAATTCATTAATGATTAAAATATTGTTTTTGGGAAGAAGAAAACGACAACATAGATATTGGGTTGGATCACTTAAATAGAAAACACAACACGACCTTTTCCACTAAACAGACTTGAGTTTCAAAACACTTCGAAACCTTTTGATGTGACCGCTTTCGAGCGGGACACGAAAAACAAAACTTCAAATGTCGCAAAACACGCCAGTCTTCAAAAAGATTGCAAAAAGTTACAGTTTTGTTTTATTCGACACAAGTTTGTGTTTTGTTTTTGTTTTGTCCGTTTAGTGGAAAACCGCCTTTTTGAAGCGGGACCCGAAAAACAAAACTCCAACTGTCGCAAAACACGCCAGTCTTCAAAAAGTTTGCGAAAAGTTACAGTTCTGTTTTATTCTACACAAGTTTGTGTTTTGTTTTTGTTTTGTCCGTTTAGTGGAAAACCGCCTTAAGAAATAGCTGCATAAACAAGCTAGTTAGTAATAAAACTAAAGATATAACCTAACCAAATAATAGCAATGAAATGAGACAACGGATAACTTATACAGGGTAGACTCTTGAAAACGAAACAGAGAGAATAACTCTCAGGAAAACAATTTTTCCGAAAAATGCCGAGATATGTCGATTTTTAATCGAAGGGGGATATCTTTTCTCATACATTTCTTGTTACAGACTGTACCCTCTAGGGAGGGCGGCAACCCCCTAAAAATATTAATGGAGAAGGAGAGTTAAGTGACACATCGTTTGAAAGGTATTCTAATTTTCTACACCACTGTGTTTTAATTTTTGAACTTGACCGATTAGTTTCGGAGACACAGGTTGTTAACAAAAAAACCCACTTTTTACAAATTTATTTACAAACTTTTTTCTCCATCAGCTGCGATAAACTGTTAATCCGTTTTTAAAACTACTTTAATGTTTAATTTACTTAAGTCGCATTTTTATGGATCACAGCTAAAATAATTGTCCAATGTCAAACCTTATATCAGAGCGACATTTCCTTTTCCTGTTCGTAATAAATTGAAATAATAAATAATATTATCAGAACGGGTATTGAGTGAATTATTATTTTATTGTCATTTATTGGTTAACGTTATGGTTTATTCGATTCCAAAAAGCGTGGAAATAATTGTTCTTTTTTATATAATTAGTGTGATAATAGGATAGCAAAAATCTTTAATCAGCAACACTTGCTGTAAATTCCAAAACGAGTATGAGGCAACTAGCAACTAAATCCGATTTTGGGCGAAACAAAATTCGCAAAATTTTGAAACATAAATTTCAACCATACCACCTTGCACAGGAACTTTATGAAGATGTCTCTGAATTTTGTAAAATAATGAGTGAACGCCAAGTTACTCCAGAAATGTTACAAAATCTGCGTAAACGTTTTTTACAAAACTTATATTACTGTATGGAGGTTAGAGGTCACCAGTCTGAACACTTAATTGGTTGAGTATAGTAATTTCCAAATAAAGTTTTCATTTTTGATGAGATAAACACATGCGTAAAATGTTGGCACTGTTTTCTGGAACACCCTGAATATGATGTCACATTTTATTATTGATCAAAATTAATTAATTCATAAAAATAAAATAGCTGAATTATTATGTAAAATATTATTAAAGTATTGAAGCCATATGAACTCGTAGCAGTGATAGTTATTTAAATTTCTGTACAGTGGCATGTGCAGACTCAAACAAGTGAAGGGACTTACTTGGAAAAGTAAAATTGAAACCAGCTCCTCCTTGTCCCAATTGTTTTTTGTGTGATCCACATTGCTGCAGGACCCGATTAATTTTTGTAAATATTCTGATATAACTGGCAAGTGGAGACTCCACTAGACTGTCCATTTGTATCACTGAATTCGAAAATCTCGAAAAATTGTGGAAAAACATCTCCAATGCTTTCAAAATAAATTATTTGGACCTGATAAAGTCTTTAATCCTGTGTATTTTAATATGCTGGACAGCTGGACACTTGTTAGTCTTCCTGGGGTAATCGATCGCTATTTGAGAAAAGTCGCCGGAAAAATCGAAAAATCGCGATTCGATTATTTAAAGTTCTGTAATCTTGAATGGAAAAAATCTATCTCCAAACGTACTCTTTTGTCTATTCTATCTATTTTCGAACTAATGTCATCAGTTACTTTTTTGAGTAGCCAACACAATAGCGTCAGTATAGTAACATCCTATCTGCTCTGGTATCTTACATTTATTTCTTTCCGATCTTAATGAAAGCATACACCCTATCCCTCTAAGTTTTCAGGAAAGTAGTTGAGGTGGGAATCCATGAAATGAACTTTTAAATTCATTAAACATCCTAAGCGTTGATAATTTCTTGTCATTTCTGCTACAACAATATAGTAAAGATCCCTAAAAATTGAGAGACGCTGCTAAACGTCTGTCATTGTGATATGTTTATAGTGAAATATTTTTTGTATTTGAGATCCGTCGAAAAGGCTTCCTTTCAATTTGACATTAAATTCCAAAATTAACTAGTTAAGTTTTGGAAACAATTTCCGCCTTTCTTGGCAAATCATGACTGCTACCCCAAAGTGATTGATATGACATTCAGATCACTACAAACTTGTCAATTATGCTCTACATATTCAATTTTCTGCAGAACGCATCTCATCTTTATAAACGTTTTAGGTTTCAATTCATTCATCAAACCATGAACATCTGCGCAATACACCAAAAAGCCATCGTCTTCTTTATTGAAGAACACCCGAAACTCCTTTTCTCGAGCCGTATAATAAGTTTCTGGTACTACCAATATTCAACTTTTTATTTCCGCAATCAAAATTCAACCACATCTTATGGAAGCCCTATTTTTCAACATTTTCTAACTAAATGGATCTAGACGTTTTGTTTTGTCTGCCTGTATGTATGTGCTCCACTTTAACGGGACATCATCCTCTGAAGAACTGACGTACATTTCATCATCAATCACTTCTGGTATTCTTGTTCGTATTACTGAAGAAATATCTGGTACCTATAGTATTTTCCATCTATTTTTCGCATTGAATTTTGAATTGAATGATCAAACTGAGTCCAATCATTTCCGGCTTTTTTTCCTTCAAAATGCTATATAGGAATCATGAAGCTTAAGTAGTGTTAGATTCGTGTTTAGAGTGTCAAAATACATTGATATAAGATTTGGACCGGCTCAAATAAATTTCCTCATTCGATATAAGTAGTTTTCTAACGATTTTCCGTATTTTTCCGGCGATTTTTCTCAAATACCTATGTAACTTGATTGTGGATGGCCAGGAAGACTACTTAGTGTTCAGCATATTAAGTTACATAACATTAAGGCTTTATCTATTTAATATAATTTTTTTTGGATACATTGCTGATGCCCACTAATCGGGATTTTTCAGAATTTTTGGTAATTTTTAGCAATTTCCTCAAATGCTCTTGGACTGTCTGTGTTATTATACAATTGTTATTTTTATATCAAAGTGTTGTTTCTAAATAGCAAAAGATATTTAAAGCTTTCAACTATTTATGAAAAGCCATCTAGAATTATTATCCAACATTATTATTAAAAAAACAACTTAAGTGTTGACTAGTGATATTAACAGCTGAACTAACTTGCTACGCTTTCATTTTAAAAGAAAGAGTAGGTACTTGGTAAATAAATATATCAATAATATTCAAAAAAATTAGGTCTCGATATCTAGTCCAGAAATACATATTTCGCGATACTCCAGAACTATCGGCAGTAAATCAAGTTACCGTGCCAGCATCGCTTTTAAAAGTGATGACCAGTAAAGTTTACACTTTGAGGTTAGGAGGTTGATGGGCCATAATTCAGCAGCACGTCTGCCAACTTCATTATTAATCATTGATTTATCGGGATATTCCCCACTATGTTAAAAGTTGGCGGAGTTGCCGGCGTCAAACTTCAACTTATGTGCGTTTTCGAACTGGAAATAAGAAATATGTCTTTCTGAGACCTTCAAGACTGGGACGTACGTGACGCCCAGACGGACTGCTTCCGCTTCCGCTTGTTTATCCGGTCAAAATGATATTCCAGAAAAAATGTTAAGTAGACGGCGGATTTATTGTCGCGTAGTTATGCAGTTTATCGAGAAATGGTCTTGTAGAAGCTTTTCCAGTAATAGTGGGCCAAATAACATATCTGCTTGCGAAAATAAATGTAAATATTAAATAAAAGTAAATAGTCAATTTCATTTGCAAAATCTTTTACTAGTACTAATTGTAGGACGTTAAAACTTTTTCAGTACATACCAGTTGCATTTCTGATAACACAAGTTTGAAGATGTAGAAAGTTGATTTACGTTAATTTGACCATCATAATGGTCATCTTGCCGTTTTCTATATTTTTGATATTTTCTGTAAAAGTTGTAAAGTACGGACTGAAAAATCAATCTTAGAAAATATGTATAATTGCCTATGCGACATTTAGATGTAAGATATATCTTTTCCAATTGACTACTCTGTATTTGTTTTGGTTTATTCAAATCCTGAAATCTCTAATCTCTAATTCTAAATAGTACAATACGTCATATGTTTGCTTCAGTACTTTTTTATAGAAACAATATTTTAAAGCATATCAACATTGAAAATTTCATAAGTCAAAAAAATTATTACCATAGGAATTCTTTATTGTTTGCAGAATATACTGTCATAAGATTATTTTAAATTTAAAAAATACTAACTCGAAAATTACTCGATTTTGAATAAAATGGAGGATACATATATTGCATACTCTCGGTAGTGTAGAGGGGAGGTCAAAATAACCCTAGTTTGTCATAAAAGAAAATCCTGAAGTGCCCCTTAACGGAGATACAGAGCTCCAAAGGAGTACCCAAAGAATTACCTTTTCCGTTCTAACTTTTGAACCGACTTGTATGAAATTTTAATATTTTATGTAGACCACAAAGGCTCATAAAGCCAAACTACAATAGATGTTTTACACTGTCAGAGAAGTCAGGAACGGGGCCAAAATTTTGACAGGTATCATTTTATAGAGCTGAAAACTGAATTTTTAAATACTTTGGTCATTCCTCTTTAAAAAAGGTACTCTACATTTGTTTCGATAAAATTAGCCGTTTTCGAAAAAATCAGTTTTTGTATATCGCGTCATTGAAATAATAAATCAGTATTCTGCAATAAAACACTGGTCGTTTTTATGTCGTTATTGGTAAAAATTTGTCTGATTGATTGAGTACACAAGACTAAATAATGGAGCATTATGAATATGCTGACATGCATCTAATTTATGGACAAGCCCTCAATAATTGTGTTGCGGCAAGAAGAATTTATTCTGATACATTTATTTCCAGGTCAACGTTTACCGCACCGAATAATTTCTGAAAGAGTTGATCGTGGCTTACGAGAAAGAGGTAAAGAGTCAAATGAAATAAAAAAATGCTAAAAGTAGCTAATCTTTTGCTAATACATTTTAAGAAGTTTTTTGCCGTATCATGGTAGATAAGCGCCTCCAAGAAGAGCAAGGAACCTTCAGTTAGAGGAGGAAATTCTGGATGAGATTGCTGAAAATCCCTCCAATAGTGTAGGAAAGCTGTCGGTCCAAGTTCATGCGACAAAATGGACCGTTCATGAGACCCTTCCAGAACAACTGTTACATCCTTATCACGTGAAATGTCTCCCGCTGATTATCCTACAAGAGTCAATTACGCAAATTGGTTTTTGCAAAGATTTAGGAAAAATACAAATTATATTAGTATTGTTTTGTTCACGGACGAAGCCGTTTCAATCGAGACGGAGTAATGAATAAAATAATAAAAAATAATTTACATATCGGTCGATAGCCGCACGGTTTAAGGCGTCAGTCCTTTAATTGTGTGCAAATTTCTGCCCGGATTCGATTCCCGCGGCCGGTAGACCGTAGATTAGCTATGCTTGTACGGAGGATTGGCACCCTCTGTGCAGGTATGGTAGGGTGGAAGAATGTTGGCTTGCGTCAATGTGAGAGATTGACACCGGTTGGCATTTGACCACCCCCCTAATTAATGAGGTTCTCCAGGTTTCCCTCATTCCTGCACTGAATGGTGGTTAGGGCCTACCAACATAAGTCGTTNAGCTTCCCTTCCCGCACCGTGTCAAATTTAGCTTTATTATCAAATTGCCCAATTGTCACGTAGCAATATAATAATGACCGTGCAATGTGATAAATAATGAAGTTTAGATAGTAATTAATCACTTAGCCCGATAGAGCTAGACATTATTCATAATGCCCGCACATTATTAATAATGCCCGCAATAATCACCTGGTCCATAACATATATACAGGGTCTCTGATAAGTAATTTGCATACTCTCGGGAGTGTAGAGGGGAGGTCAAAATAACCCTAGTTTGTCCTCCCCAAAGGAGTACCCAAAGAATTACCTTTTCGGTTCTAACTTTTGAACCAACTTTTATAATTTAATGAAATTTTAATATTTTATGTAGATCACAAAGGCTCATAAAGCCATACTACAGTAGATGTTTTACAATGTCAGAGAAGTCAGGAACGGACTTGCCACCACACTCGTTGGGTCAAAATTTTGACAGGTGTCATTTTATCGAGCTGAAAACTGAACTTTTAAATACTTCATTCCTCTTTAAAAAAGACACTCTACATTTGTTTCGATAAAATTAGCCGTTTTCGAAAAAAATCAGTTTTGTATATTATCGTCATTGAAATAATAAATCAGAATTCTGCAATAAAACACTAGTCTTTTTTATGTCGTTATTGACAACACTTGTAAAAATTGTCTGATTGATTGAGTACACAAGACTAAATAATGGAGCATTATTCCTACAACGAATATGCTGACATGCATCTAATTTATGGACAAGCAGTCAATAATTGTGTTGAGGCAAGAAGAATTTATTCTGATACATTTCGACCTTTCCAGAACAACTGCTACATCCTTATCACATCCAAAAGGTACATGAAATGTCTCCCGCTGATTATCCTGCAAGAGTCAATTACACAAATTTGTTTTTGCAACGATTTAGGAAAAATACAAATTTTATTAGTATTGTTTTGTTCACGGACGAAGCCGTTTCAATCGAGACGGAGTAATGAATTGCCATAAATCCCCATGCAATAGTACAGACAAAGCACCAATAAAGGCTTATGGTTAACATATGGGCGGGGATTATTGGGAATCATCTCATTGGATCGTTCTTTTTTGAAGACATTAAATGGTGCCATCTATTTGCAATTCTTGCAACAAAGCTTAAATGATTTATTAGAAAATGTGCCCTTAGAAATTAGAAATCAGATGTATATAGTTTATGCATGACGTGCATCGCCCCATTTTAGCAATTTAGTTCAGTCAGCACTTATCAAATACTTTTGGTTATCAATAGGTAGGTCGAGATGAGCCTATTTTATGTCCACCGAAATCGCCCTACATGACTCCATTGGATTTCTTTTTATGGGGAAATTTAAAGAGGCTTGTGTATTCGACGCCAGGACAAACCTGATAGAAGACCACTGCAACGAAATTCGAGACAATTTTGGAATATTGTTCCCAGTACAACGAGAAAACATCTGTTGGATAAGGGAATGTAAAAAAGGCGACCATTTTGAAAATATGCTGCAGTAAACAAGAAGAAGCAAAGCTTTCGAATTTATAGCAGCCTTGCGTTTAAGTGATTTGGAAATCTATCATCATAAATTCTTCTTGCCTCCACACAATTGCCGAGTGCTTGTCGATCCATAAGTTAGATGCATGTATGCATTAATGAGATGTAATAATAATAATGCCAAATTTTATTATTTTAATATGAATTATTAGTTGTGATGTTATTCCATTATTATTGTGTTTAAATAGCTTATGTTAATAAACTTTGTAATTAAATAAATTAATGTTTAACATGTTATACAAAAACTGAATTTTTTCAAAAACAGCTGATTTTATCAAAACAAATGTAGAGCACCTTTTTTAAAGAGGAATAATTAAAGTACTTAAAAATTCAGTTTTCATCTCTATAAAGTGACATCTGTCAAAATTTTGCTTCAACGAGTGTGGTGGCAAGTCCGTTCCTGACTTCCCTGACAGTGTAAAACATTTACTATAGTATGGTTTTATAAGCTTTTATGGCCTACATAAAATATTAAAATTTTTAAATTATACAAGTCGGTTCGAAAGTTAGAACCGAAAAGGTAAATCGCTGGGTACCCCTTTGGGGCTCTGAATTTCCGTTAAGTGGCACTATAGGATTTTATTTTATGACAAACTAGGGTTATTTTGACCTCCCCTCTACACTCTCGAGAGTATGCAATATACTTACCAGACACCCTGTATATTTGGATATATAATAAGGTCAATGAATTTCCAGAAAACTCAGACGCAGGTATAAATGCTGGAATTTTCATTAACAGTACTTGAATTTAATCAGTTAAATCACTAGTCCAAGTTTTGTAAATCCACGTCTTCAGAAATATGGGAAAAATACGTTACATTTTTTTATTTATTTTAATACCCTGTGCAGCTTGGAAACCAGTAGCTTTAAATTCCTGGTTTACTATAATATTTGGCCTAAACATTTCTGAATTACGTAGCAAACAACAGAGATAAAAAGACAAGTATTTTTTGGGTGCTAGAGGAAGAAGTAGACTTCTACGAGAAGAGTCCGTTCCTCCAGAAATTCACTAATAACGCAATGTGTAATTGTCGTTCTTTACGAACTTGTTATCCATTTCCTTATTTGTCGTTATTGCAGGATTTGTAACCAAGCAGTGGACAGCACTGTATACAAAAATATATAAGGAAATAGGTATTAAAAGTAGGAATCAAATGGGTAGAAATATTTTTTCATCCATTTCAAAACTTTTATTCGCTAAATTGCTGTATACAGTGTTATTTAATAAAATAAATTATACAGGGTGTCCCAGAATAATGTGTACAATGGAAGACCACAAATTTGTGGACTCAAAATAGGCAGATTTAGGTTAATTCACTTATATCCCAAATCGCTTTGTTTGGCCGCTAGATGGCCTCAAAGTTCGTGAAATTTTTTTGAATTTTGTAAATAACTCGAATACTTACGTATTATTCGATTTTAATTATATTTGGGGTGTGGACTTTTGCTTTTAATCTACAAATTTTGGTGTTATAGGTACAGAGTGTTTTTTTCTACAAATTTGATATATGGTGTTAATATCCGTCCATAACTTTTTCCTCACAACTATTTTTTATTTGATAGGTGATACCATTTGGAAGTTTTTAGGCTTCAAGTAGAATTTTGATTAAATGAGCGGTTTGGTTATAAAAAAATATTTTTTAAATGTATACATTATCTTGCCACAATTATAATACTTAACAAAGTGCTAGTAGGTTATGATTTTGTTGGTTGACTGTAATTTCAGTTTGATCTTTAAATTACTGTACCTCCCAATTGTTTTAGTAGAAGCGGAATAATAAATATTCACAATGAACAAGTGTATGCTCAAATGCTGTCAAAGTGAAATATTACCAGCATGAATTTCGCATCAATCTTTGGTTTGGGATCATTATTATTGACCCTGTTATTCTACCCAATAGACTGAATGGAGAATTTTATTTCGAATTTTTGCAAAACCCAAGTTATTGGAAGATGTGCCGTTATTACTCGGAGCTAACATGTGGTTCACTATATCTCACACTGAAGAAGAGTTGTTGTGTAGGCATATCCAAAATGCCATAAATGTTTTAAAAGATAGCCCTTAAGAACTACAAAGGGTTTCCTTTAATTTTCTTCGCCAAATTAACCTTTGCTGTACAAACAACGGTGGTCATTTTGAACAGTTTTTATAATAAGTTGTACTAAATTTAATAGCATCAACTTTGTTATTTTTATCTCCAGCATTATTTATTGCATTTTATTGTTTTTCCGAATTATTTCAATAAAATTAGGCACGTTGTAAATAACTCTAATTCTTCGAATGTGTGTATCCATATCAAAAAATGAAGTAACATGTGGTATATCTTATCGTAGTAAACACTCATTAAGAAACTGAAATTACAGTCAACCTACAAAATCTGAGCCTACTAGCACTTTGTTAAGTACTGTAATATGGCTGGCAAAATAATGCATAATTGCATACATTTAAAAAAAAATTTTTGTACCCAAACCGATTTTTTAATTAAAATTCTACAAGAGGCCCAAAATCTTCCAAATGGTATCACCTATCAAATAAAAAATGGTTGCCATTATTTCCTGAAAGAGGAAAAAGTTATAAACGGATATTATCAACATACTTAAATTTTGTAGGAGTGGTAAGTTTAAAAAAACACTCAGTGTAAAATGTGTGTGTGTGAGTGAAAGCGAAACCCCAAAAATAATCGAAATCGAATAATACGTATTCGAGGTATTAACACAATTCAAAAAATTTTCACGAACTTTGAGGCCATCTTGCGGCAAAACGAAGCAGTTTCGGATACAGATGAATTAACCTAAATCTGCCTATTTTGAGTTTACGAATCTGTGGTCTTCCGTACACGTTATTCTGGGACCCCTGTATAAACAAGGACTTCATAACACTGCTAAAAGTAACTACATAGATTTCAAATCAGCCATTCATGTTAAAAAAATCCATTCTAAATAACTAACTTTGTCCAAGTAATTTGTTATTTTAAATTATTTATTATTAGATTTGTGTGTTATATTATTCATACAGGTGGTGAGGATATTTAACGTTAATTATACCGTGGATGTTAATACTCTTCATCCTTCAGAACGGGCATTATTCCGCGTTGTAACGGAGAAGAGAGAATGGGGTAAATTAATGATTTCAATGGTTCAACTTATAAATAATGATCTTGCGGAGCAACAATTGAAAATCCAGCGGCATCATTTGTCAGGAATATAAAGTGTTAAAAATGAGGGTGCCTGTAGGCAGCTATAAGTCCCTCCAAGGGTGCGAAATGTCTAATTGTTTCACTTGATCGTCGTTTTTAGATCAAATGTTCCACCATTTAACCCCTGTCCGGCATTTGTCACTGTCTCGGTTCGCGTTTCTTACGGAATTGCCGTAATTTTCTAATGATATATGTTTTCCATTACATAAATCTTTATAAGTAATTTATCGGTTAGGAGACGAGCCCCGGGGGCGGCGGGCTTTAACGAGTGGGGCTGGCGGCTGGTTATTATGCGTATAAATAGTGGCGGTTGTCAGAAATAAGTGGTTTGTGGCATCGCGGCATACTGTAATGGTGCTATTCCGTGACACAGTCAGTTTCTTCCTGTCCCCGCTTTGACAACCCTTCTCGATTCCACAAGTGCGTCTTCTCTCTTTCAAATTTCACCCACCTTTCCTTCCCCACCGCCACCGCGATAGTCAGATCATTAGAATTACTTGAGACAGTCTTTATATTATCATCCCGGCAGGTTAACACGGACATGATATATCCAATATTCTTTATACAGGGTAGGCCATCGAAAACGTACCGTAAGGCATTACAGGATAGTAATGAACTTTTCGGCAAAATCCAAAGACAGGTAAAGTTTGTTTCTGAGGGGGGCAACTTTTGGTGCAAAAAGCATAGCAAAATCTTCAACCCCCTAAGTGGGGGTGCCATCCCCCAAATTTTTTTAAATGGTAATGGGGCTCAAGTGGGGGGGTCATTAGAAATGACTTTTAATTCTCTGTACATCGATTCTTACTTTTTGAAAATCGATCCATTATTTTAGAAAATATGCAGCTTTGAAAATACGAACAATATTTTTGACGAGAAATGCGAAAATCGATTTAATTTTACTTCAAAACTTACGGTATTAGCTTGGTAAATTCCTTCAAAAGAATTCGCTGTTTTTTTTTTTGATTTGCGAATTCTTTAGCCTGATTTTGGTGAGCAAAAAATTGTCCGCTTTTTGTTTCGTATTTAGATAGGCCACAAGAAGTTGCTAGATAACTGTCTTGTGACTTGTAGTTGAAGAGTACCAATACTGCCGAGTCTTTTAAATTGATTAATTATGGTGTACTCAATTCCAGAAAGAGTAGAAATTATTGAGCTTTTTTTCAAAAACAATGAATGCGGAAATCGGGTCGCCGAACTGTTCAACCAACGGCATCCTGAGAAACATGCGTCTGGAAAAATTGTTCGCGAATTGGTGGCCAAATTTCGCGAAACTGGCTCCGTTCATAACAAAAAGAGGCAGGTTGAAAATCCGGTACTAAATGAACCTACGGAAATAGCGGTATTGGGGCAAGTGGCAATGGATAGTACGCTGAGTACAATGCAATTGGCTACTGCGACAGGAGTGAGTCGTACAAGTGTCCAACGAATATTAAAAAAATACAAATTCCATCCTTATAAGATTCGGCTAGTGCAAGAGCTAAATGAAGACGATTTTGATCGTCGTTTGCAATTTTGCGAAATAATGACTGAACGAGCGATAAACGATAATTTCCTCTTTAATGTGTGTTTTTCGGACGAGTGTACGTTCTTCTTGAATGGTTTAGTGAATCGCCATAATTGTCGTTACTGGGCTGATACCAATCCAAGGATTTTCCATGAGACACACTCCCAACACCCCCAGAAGTTGAATGTATGGGCAGGTATTTTTGGAAATTCCATTGTAGGTCCTTTTTTCCTTCCTGGAAATTTGACAGGCGATATGTACTTGGATTTACTACAAAATGTCATCGACCCAGCTCTAACAAATATCATAGAGGACGACCCTGCTTACAATGAACACGAACTGATTTTCCAGCAAGACGGAGCTCCTCCACATTACTCGCTCAATGTGCGCAATTACCTAAATGAGACGTTTCCAGGACGCTGGATAGGACGAAGAGGTGCAATTGAGTGGCCCCCTCGGTCACCCGACTTAAATCCTTTAGATTTCTTTCTCTGGGGGCACATTAAAAGCAAAGTTTACAGCACTCCACCTGATACCTTGGAAGATCTGCGAGGACGAATCATTAATGTATGTCGCGAAGTAACACCGCAAGTGCTCCAGAATGTTCGACAACGGTTTGAAGACAACCTGTATCATTGTATGCAAGTTGGCGGACAACATTTTCAGCATTTACTTGACTAATACCGTAAGTTTTGAAGTAAAATTAAATCGATTTTCGCATTTCTCGTCAAAAATATTGTTCGTATTTTCAAAGCTGCATATTTTCTAAAATAATGAATCGATTTTCAAAAAGTAAGAATCGATGTATAGAGAATTAAAAGCCCTTTCTAATGACCCCCCACTTGACCCCCATTCCCATTTGAAAAAATTTAGGGGATAGCACCCCCACTTAGGGGGTTGAAGATTTTGGTATGCTTTTTGAGCCAAAAGTTGTCCCCCTCAGAAACAAATTTGACCTGTTTTTGGATTTTGCCGAAAAGTTCTCTACTACCCTGTAATGCCTTGCGGTACGTTTTCGATGGGCTACCCTGTATACGTACTTCTAAAGCACTTATGAAAGTTTTGATCTTTTGGCATTGTCCTCCTCCTTCGTAATACACTTTAGTCCAGTTGCTACATTCTTTGAGATGGCAGTAATTCCGTAGTGCACACTTTTTTGCACGTGACTAATATTTTGCAAGTAGATGAGGAAAAAATTTATTTTGCACGGGAGCGGACCGGGAAAATTCGGGAAATTGCCGGAAAATCGTAAAAAAGTATTTCGTGAATAACTGGAAAAATAATTGAGAGTTCCACAAACATGCAGAGCATAAAGTTAAAGTTAATTTTTTCGTACAGTACGTTATTTAGGAAATATTTAAGATTTACGTAAAATTACTATTCTTAATCAGCCAGAAAACACATATTTCAAAACAGCGCTGCACTAAATGTGCGACTACTCTTTTGTTCCTTGATGAAAATGTATGAAACAAAATTTGTTCGAAAAGGAAGCTTCAAACTTTCCTTCAATGTGCTATTTTACAAGGAAAAATCATTCCTTCCTTAAGAAAACTGTGGGCTCATCGTGAGTAGAGTTTAGCTGGCAGTCGAAATTAATAGGACAACCAATCAACTAAAGCAAATTGGGTAAATATTTAACAATACAAAACCAACTGATTTAATGTTACAGTTAAAAGTTGTGATTTGGAATTCTTCGATTAGGAAAACTCAGCATATGTTCGGACAGTAGCACAACAATTTCCTTCACAATAACCCAAAACTAATAACATATCAGTTTGTTCAGCAAAAGTATAAATTGCAATAAAAAACAAAGTAAACTAAAATTAAATCACAGCTAGTTTGACACTGAACCTTTTAATTATTGTTATTTGTTGATATTTGTTTCTTTGTTATATGGCACCTCGTACTAGACTATTCTATTTATCTTAAACTAATTTTATATTATTTAATGTGTGAAAAAATGCCAATTTTACTGGAAATCCATAAACGATATCAAAATTTTGTAAGAGGCAAAAAATCTTCTAAAATAGTGCTTGTTTTTAAAAATACAAATTCTGTCGTCATTGACGTACCCACAAAAAAATTATGGGACAGCCAGTGGCGCACAGGCACTAGAAAGAGAACATCCTTGTATATGCATGATCACCAAATTCTATATGTACATTGCCCTTATATAAAAACATATGTATACCAAATTTGAAGTTTCTAGGAAAAACAGTTTTCAAATTATTTGAAAAAAACTAGGTTATCTGTTCTATATTTAGAAGGCTATATCTCAGTAGGCGTGCATTTTTATATATAGGTAAGTTACGCTAAATAGTCTTATTTTCATCCAAGGAACCTGTGGTCAAGTGTTGTCCATCCTTTTCATGGACACCCTGTATATTATTTCACCTTTATCCTGAAAAAAAGATTAAAATTATGGGACATATGAAACATTTCAAGTTATACACGAAATAAGTTTTCCTGTTGTTTTTTTTTTCATAAATAACAAGCAAATTAAAATAATCCTCATTAGTATAATTTAAATGATCCTCGGGCATTTTTATTTAAATTTTCAGCAAAAACTATTCATACACAACAATAATTTGACGACTCACTTGACAAACGTCATGTTATTTCAATTGTTTTTGAAGTGATTCTGGTTATGGCCAATTTGACAGCAGATCTGATACCAGAAAAACTGTCCAAAAAATAGAAATTTGCAAATATCGCTAAAAGTAGTAAGGCAACCGTAACAATGATTATATGGCTTGAAAGAAAATTTCAATCTGCATACAACAGAGTAAAAAATACAGAGTATTCCATTTAAGTTAACAAAGTTATAGCTGTTTAAATTTATCAAACTGCAAACCCTTGGTATCTGTCAAATTTTTTCTTTAAAATTAATATCTCAAAATCTATAACTCCTAGGTATAGGGAATATTTAATAAAATGACCCTCAAATTTCACGTAGAATCCGAAAATGCAATTTTAATTGTATTCGCCCCAGCGACATTTCCATGTTGCTAAATTTTTTAATTTTTCGAAGACTTTCCTAGATATCGATCGACACAGTTCCCGGTGGGACATCCTGTATAAACATTTACTTATAAAATCTGTATAGTAAGTTAACAATAGTCAGTTAAAATCCAAACCGCAAAACTTTTTTTTAAAAGGCAAGGCAAGTTTGTGGACAGGTGGACTAGTTGTACTGCAAGGCAGGGGGCTATATTGTAAAATACTACACAAAGAAATGTTTGTAAGCACTATTATAGCACTAAGAACTCTATTTCGTTTTTTTTTTTCAGAGTGAATCTTGTACAACTCATGTTTTCGTAACCAACTTTTCCAGTTTAGTCCAACAATCGAATCCAACATTTTATTTATTTATGGTCCTGTTTACCTAATTCCGACTTCCTGTTAAAATTCGGATTATCGATTCCCTCGTAAGCACCAAAACCCCCCCGGCATCGAACACGGGCCCTAATTAATTCGCTTTCATCGTCCCTTTGTGAAGGTGGTGAGTGACAAAGCGGCAAGAAGTCGACGGTTGAAGGGTCTTTCTTATATCCTAATTAACCACCAGGGAAGCGGCCGGCGTAAGAGGGTTGAGGGATGATCGTGGCCGCTGGCAAAGACGCACAATGCCTTCAAGATACGGCCAAGCAAACAAGCCGGTACGCCGCATGACGGCTGTCACTTACAAATGACCCCGGATAGTGATGGTATTTAGTCAGTCAGACTAGAAAATTCATTAGAAATTTTAGAGGAACGTCTGGCATCCTGCGATAGCATAATGCATCTACACCGACGAATGGCTGCAAGATTGATATTAGGGTAAACTGGGTATAGTCTTTCCGAAGTCAGTTGAACATGTATAAAAACGCCTAGCTATAAAATTTAATGAGTTTCATAGGCGTCCCTAAAAAAGTTTTTTGCTGAAGGTAAAAAATTATAATAATTTGTATATAATAATGTAGAAAATTTCTATTATATGTTCATTTGACCAATAACATATTTTAATTATTTGCACTGCACTGCTAGGACATTTGTCGACAATTCAATTTATGGCCAGGTCGCCCAGTGCGACTGTGTTTGTGCCGCGTTTGCCCGCGCGCTCATTCTTCAACTGGTCGCCCAGACCTGTATATGGGTATGGCTTAATAAATATGAGAACAAGTTTTTCAAATATTTCAATGCCGAGTTGCTGCGTCAGCGACTGAACCTGATAATACTGCCAACATCTTGGTTCTTCAATTGAGGTCGGAAAGACTACACCTATGTTAACTTTCATTTGTTCTTATATCTAAGCGGGATGAATCTTAAATGTGTTATGGGTTACTTCCCGATAACTTTTCAGATTTGAGTCCTATCAAAAAAGTTTCAGATAAAAGTTATAGTATAACAACATATCAATATGCTGGTGACCTTAAATTTAATCTTGGGCTTAAGTTTCAATGTCAACTTGAAAATATTAAATGGAACACATTATTTTCTATGCCGCCAATCGATAGAGCACTAAATGTTACCTCCGAATAAGGGGCCAGATAATTGCTCCGGTATGTCCTTGTAGGTGATTTGAAAGTCAAACTCATTTTCCTCTTACTAACTCGACAACATCGAATTGTGGAGGAAAATTTCTCAAGTAAAATATTTTTTCTTGTTCAGAAAGTCAAAGAAAAGCCATTCTGAATCAAAAGAAATAAATTAACACTCCCAAATAATTAGCGACAAAATTGTGAGAATATTTGGGAGAATATTTTATGAATATTTATGTTCCAATGAAATTAACACTCAATCAATAATAAATCGAAATCAGAATGAAATGAAAAAATTTAATACAGATAAAACGTTTAGCGAGGTTTCATAATCAGAAGAGTGGAATAATTGCACACCAACATTTCCTAGTAAAAAATCATAAAAAATTCAATACATTGGTCATTCTAAGGCCCACGAATTTTGTTTTTTCCTCCAGAATTTGATCCTGTCGAGTTATTCCATATTCGAACTTAAAATTCTGCCTTTTATCGAATGGTGACATAAAAAATGAAGTGTTCAATATTTTCATGTTGACCTTGATCAAACCTTGCAAATGAGATGAATATTAAATCCGAGGTTACAATTTAATGTGTCATTCAAAGCCCGGCAAATGTTGCTTGAAATATTTTCCTCCATACTTTGTATCGTTTCGAGGTATTCAAAGAAAAATGAGTTTGTTCAGTTTGTAAATATGTAATATAGTCTTGAAACATTTTTCATTAAATTATATATTAATGTAATTGTGTTAATGTGTCAATTTACAAAAAAAAGTAAAATAAATATGCGAATTTAAGTAAAAAAAGCAAAAGCTTGCACATGGAAGATAGCTATTAATGCTGATGTTGCTCACATCATCAGAGTTAGATACTTAAAAAGGTACATGTTTTAATGAGTGGCACAGATGCTTGCTTTGTTTGTTTATTATTTAACTGATACATTTTGGTGTCAATTTGATAAATGAAACATAACCCCACTTCTCACAATATAAGTATCCAACATTGTTTAAGTGCATATATACTGTTACATTAAATTATTATCTTTTTGAGGGTCTGATTACTCTAATCTAAACTCGCTTTTGTCTAATGCCGACACTATAAGGGTTAAAGCTTTTCAGTTTTATTTTAGAATTTTGCATATCATCTACTAAAAACCCATTTGTTAATCTGTGTATAATTAATATCTTCTATTTAGTTCAAAGGTGGAAAAAACTATCAACTTAATCAATAAAAAAGATACAAGGTGTGAAAGTTGTAATAAAAAAATGAATTTATTTTATTTTTAAGTTTTCAAAGATATTTAAAGTAAATTTTATATACTCAGTACATGGATGAGGGCCATAAAAGGGCACAATATTAAGTTTTCAACTCTACCAATAGCAGAGCTATGGGTAACGAGTGATGTTAATTCAGCAAAAAAAGTGGTATGGCAGCGAATAAAATTAAACAAGATTTTCGGATGAATCATTTAATTTTAAACAAAGGCTGTTCCTCATTGCGCGTTTTCAGAAAATTTCAGGCTCATTGGTACCTCTGCCAGAATCTTAAACAAAACAGTTTGCTATTGAAAACAAAATTATGTAGATGCAGATGGATGTGTCAATCTGAGTGATCTGAGTGACTGTAATAAATAATTACACAAGCGTCAAGATCGTTCTGAAGTATTAGACAATCAGTAACATCACGAATAGGTAAAAATAGCTTTAAATCATCAGCATATCCTAACTAACTACAGTAACTAAGGCATTATTAACTTCAACTTAACTTCAACACACTGCAATCTGTCGGATAAATAAGACTCCCATCCATTATTTGTAGAAGCTATTTACGCATTAAACAAAACGACCACGAACATTTTGAACATTTTAACAAAATGCGTTTTTTCTAATGAAGTTAGTTATTTTTATGTGTTAATCAGTACTTATTATACTTTGCACCCTTGTAATCCATATCAAGTTGTTTGTTAGTATCTTATTGAAGTTTTGGAAAGGAAAGATAATTTCTTTTAGAGCTAAGCATGCTTTATATTTTTCCCCAGAAACAAAACGTTTGTATGTAAAATAAAAAAATGTTAAGAGACAACTATTATTCAAAATTATATGTTTCATCGAAATATGATATTTTGTTTAATTTTATCCAGAATCATACCACCTTTTTACATTAATTAATGCCACTGGTTACACATAACTTAGCCACTAGTAGAGGTACCGATTGAGTAAAATTTTGTTAAAATTTAAATTCTTTTTTATTATAACTTTCACACCTTGTAACTTTTTGCTGAAAATAATTATTTGCTTTACCTGTCTCGTGTACGGTACTTCAAATTGAGACACTCTGTATACTATTTTTTTAAAATTACATAAAGCCATTACCACTTATTCTTATTTCAGTGTGATTTTTGGATAGGCAAACTAGTTTAATAAAAAAAAACTTTGACTAAACTAAGACTACGCCACAGTGAACAAATATAGATAATTCATTATTTCATTTCGTCAATATGACTTTGCGGGCATTACAATACTTTCGTTCGGAGATCTTTCTATTTACTTTGGCCTTTCACGAACTGCGTACTCTTCTCGCATTTTTCCAAGGAATTCCGAGACCAATGAACTGTTAATCACTGCTGCTCGACCATTATCCCCAGATTTATCCGATACATCCTCCGATACGCGTTCCTCCGGACAGAATCCGTAATGCCCTTCTTTGCGTGTGACGTACGGTGGCCACTTCGGGAGTTACGGCGCCCCGGACAATGCCTGTCACTTACCTTCTAATTAGGGCCCGTGCGTTGTCATGTAAGCCGTGTGATACCAGAAACCATACAGTCGATAGCGGCCGCTATCTAAAATATGCAGACGTTCCCGCTGGTTATTTATTCTTAAATTAAACCTGAAATAAAGCTCAGATCCCCGCGCTGATTTCTGCGGAATTGGTAATATAAAGCAAGTGCGGTGGTAGGCTGTGCGCGAAGTTTTGTTTTGTTCGAAAAAAGGCGGTTTACCAGCAAGCGCGCTCACGGTCGAATCTGATTTTAATTTGGAAGGACCTCACAGTGAAAATTGAGTGGAAAATTTCACATTGATAATGGTTTGTATTTACTTGCACCAGAAACTTCGAAATGCGTAAGAAGACCCGTTTTATAAGAATCGCATCATCATACATTTCTCAAGGAAGAATTAGAATCTAGGAATGAAGGCAATAACTTTAATTATTATTAAAATCCCCTTTATTCCTACATTTCAAAAAATATTCTCGACGTGTATTTTAGTTTTGGAATTATTGCCAAAGTATCGAAATTTTGATAATTTCGATTTCGACTTCCTTCATTATAGTTACATGTTTTATGGGGAAACCATAGTCGGCGATGACTTACTTAAAAGAGGGTATTCTGGACTTTCCAAAAATATACAGGGTGTCTCACGGTGATGGCCCATTAGAATTATTTCAGACTACTTCGATTTGAATTTTGAAAATTTGGGATAACGGGTTTTCGGGCATGCCCTTCTCAATAAAATAATGGCGTCCACGTACCACTTCCGGTTATACCGAAAGTTGCCATAAACTTGCTTATTTATTCTACGTGTTATTTTAGGTGGACTTTTATTAAGTTTCCCTATTTCTAAAATTAACCATTTACGAGATATTTAGTTTTTTTTCAAAAAAATGGAGACAAACAGTAACTAGCTTCAAGCCATGTGTATTTTATAGTAAAAAGATAAAGCAACAATATTTATAGGGGCGATAGCTAGACCCCTAAGCTTCCCATCCATACTTTCAAAGTGGCTTAATTGCCTACAGGGTGCTAGAAATATAATGCCGAGTTTAGTTAACTTCAAACCTTCATAAGTCAGTTTTTTTTAATAGAACACCCTGTATGTTTTTCTATATTCTGATACACAATTTTATTCTCTTTCGAACGGTATCAGGGTTCCCTATACCTATCTCTTCTAATTTTTAAGTTATCTACAATTTTCTGTGTAATCACTTAAAATCATGTAATTTCTTACGAGGATAGCTATGGAATTTTTAGCTAAACTTCAAAACAAATAACTAAACTGTCACCAGTTATTTATTACCTATTATTTATTCACAGACGGTGCAATGGGGTTCTAAGCAGAACATTTACAGTTTATTATGACATATCCCAATTTTCCACCAATGAGCAGAATAAAGTTAATACACAATTTTAATTATGTATTTTGATAATAATAATGCACTAAGATAAAAAAATTACATAAAAAACTCATAAGTGTTCAATATGACCCCCATTAACAGCTAAGCACTTGTGGATTCTAGAGATAACACCATCAGTCACAATTTTTGCTATTTTAGCTGCAGGCATTTCATGGAACGCTCTTCGTATTCGAGCAATCAAATCCTCTTTTAAAGCAACGGGTGTAAAATAAACTTTTTGCTTTATTATTCCCCAAACATAAAAATCTAATGGAGTGAGGTCGGGAGACCTCACCAGCCAATTCCACGGTCCTAAGCGTCTCATCCATGTGAAGTGGAGCCCCGTCTAATTGATACCAACACTTCCTTAGTTGATCTAAAGGTATATCATCTAGAAAATCTGCGACAACCGTTTGCAAAATATTAAGATATCTGTCGGCATTTAAATTTTCTTCGTAGATATGGTGAGAAATTAGACAAAAACATTAACATTAGACTAAATTTATTTTGAAAGTTTCTTTCCCGGATAACATGAGGATTTTCAGATGACCACAAATGAGTATTATGTCTATTAAAAAAAATACATTCTCTCGTAAATTTTGACTCGTCTGTTCATACAATATGTTGCAAAAATTGTGGATCTTCTTAGTATCGCACTAACATCGTTTCACAAAATTATACACGTTGCACGGCGTCACCCGGATGAAGAACAGAAAGTAGCTTAAATTTGTATGGATGCATATCATTAGCTTAGCATCCTGTGAATGGACGCTCGTGAAATATCTAAATCATACTCTGGGGCACGAGTTGCGGATTCTGGATGAACATTAAAATAGGCTAGCACATTTATTACATTATCTTAATTTGAAGTTATTGGTTTTGGTAAAATTCTTTCTGCACAAATTCGACCATACTCTAGTTATTTGCTAAAATTCTTAACTTCTTTCCACTCATTGGTAGCAAATTTGGATATGTCTCATTAAAAACTGTACATGTTCTGCTTATAATCCCATTGCAACGTCCGTGAATGAATAATAAATTTAAAATATCAGCATTTGAATATGTATTGTTTTCCGTTTCTTATAAACACTAAATTAAACTGCCACTGCAAGAGACTAACAACAAATTGACAGTTTAGTTGTCTGTTTTGAAGTTTTGCTAAAAATTCCACAGCTATCCTCGCATGAAATTACATGATTTTAAGTGATTACACAAATAATAGTAAATAACTTAAAAACTAGAAGAGATAGGTATAGAGAACCCTGATGCCGATCAAAAGGGAATAAAATTGTGTATCAGAATATAGAAAAACATACAGGGTGTTCCATTTAAAAAACCGACTTATGAAGGTTTGAAGTTAACTAAACTCGGCATTAAATTTCTAGCATCCTGTATGCAATTAAGCCACTTTGAAAGTATGGATGGGAAGCNCGAAAGAGAATAAAATTGTGTATCAGAATATAGAAAAACATACAGGGTGTTCCATTTAAAAAACCGACTTATGAAGGTTTGAAGTTAACTAAACTCGGCATTAAATTTCTAGCATCCTGTATGCAATTAAGCCACTTTGAAAGTATGGATGGGAAGCTTATGGGTCTAGCTACCCGCCCTATAAATGTTGTTGCTTTATCGTTCTTACTATATAGACCAGGAAAACTAGAGGTATGTGGGTATAATGCTCATAACTGCCTGATTTTTTGTGAGAAGGTAGAAAAAGTGGTATATAACAACATATCTTTACCCGTACAAAATCAAAAAATACCATTTTTGTTTATGAGCCATAGAAACTGTGATTTTAGTGAAACTTCACGTTTTTAGCTTATAACTTTTGTCCGGACGATTTTACTGCAAAAAAGTAAAATTCTTTTTTGTTTTTCTTTTCAAGACGGACAAAACGAACCCACGTACGAAAAAAAATATTGATCCAGTCAAAAATTATTAATAAAAAACATTAATTTTTTGCAATTTAAATAAACATTAATAAAAAGCTTATTAATAACAATGATGTTTATTGCTTATCTCCAACTATTCATTATTACTGACGAATAATCTGTGCGAAAGCTGCAAACCGTAAGTTGAATATTTTGCGAGTTATGGCCTAATAAACAAATTAACTAATAATCAATCCCCACATGTTTGAGGGTCACCCGTATTCGCGCTAATTTTTTTATTGGTTTATTTCACTATATGCTATCGGATCCCATTGTTATTTTTCAAAAAAATTCAATTTTGCGACCTAGGGAATTTATTTTGTAAATTTGCTTAGTTGCAAAATGAAATATTTACTATATTTTAATACTTATGCGCGATTTGATTACATACATCGATAGAGCTTTCAAAGACTTTTATTTAAATAAAAAATCGTGAAGATTCGTTAATAAACAAAGGACCTACGGGCAGTCAAAGTTGACGGTCTATTGTTTAAACATTTAGATGAGTATCGAAAAAAAAAAAAGATATGGTCGTGAGCGGAAGACGCAGCACTGTCTTTCAATAAAATATCAAGTTTACGGGGGCATGCTAAGTAACTTTAAATAATTGTTTAAAATCGGCCAAGCAATCGAAATTCCAATAGCTCGCGCGCGGCGGCGGAGTGGGGGAAGCGATCGAGACGTATCTTTACTACCGAAAAAACTGTTGCGCGTCTTCAAAATCAACAGCGCAACTGTGACATCGCTTTTCTCGATAACTATTTACGATAAACTACTCATTTTTTTTTAATTTAGTACTACGCGGCAAGAGGAATCTATTTATGCCGCTTAAAATAACAAATTTTGATAAATACAACCGTCAAAAGCGCATTAATAAAATATGCATATTTCTTTGCTACTTATTATGAGATTATTTATATTAAGAATTTGATGAAAATGATAATGCAATTACCTGTTGATATCAATATCCGCGAATATTTAAGTAATGCACTTACATTACTTGACGATTTTTTTTTTAAATAAAGGTCTTTGAAAGCTCTATCGATGTATGTAATCAAATCGCGCATAAGTATTAAAATATAGTAAATATTTTATTTTGCAACTAAGCAAATTTACAAAATAAATTCCCTAGGTCGCAAAATTGAATTTTTTTGAAAAATAACAATGGGATCCGATAGCATATAGTGAAATAAACCAATAAAAAAATTAGCGCGAATACGGGTGACCCTCAAACATGTGGGGATTGATTATTAGTTAATTTGTTTATTAGGCCATAACTCGCAAAATATTCAACTTACGGTTTGCAGCTTTCGCACAGATTATTCGTCAGTAATAATGAATAGTTGGAGATAAACAATAAACATCATTGTTATTAATAAGCTTTTTATTAATGTTTATTTAAATTGCATATTATGTTATGTTTTTTATTAATAATTTTTGACTGGATCAATATTTTTTTTCGTACGTGGGTTCGTTTTGTCCGTCTTGAAAAGAAAAACAAAAAAGAATTTTACTTTTTTGCAGTAAAATCGTCCGGACAAAAGTTATAAGCTAAAAACGTGAAGTTTCACTAAAATCACAGTTTCTATGGCTCATAAACAAAAATGGTATTTTTTGATTTTGTACGGGTAAAGATATGTTGTTATATACCACTTTTTCTACCTTCTCACAAAAAATCAGGCAGTTATGAGCATTATGCCCGAAATGGTCATTTTCAGGCTAAATTTCCTGGTCTAATAAAATACACATGGTTTGAAGCTAGTTACTGTTTCTCTCAATTTTTTTGAAAAAAAAAATATCTCGAAAACGGTTAATTTTAGGAATAGGGAAACTTCATAAAAGTCCACCTAAAATAACACGTAGAATCCAAAATTTCAATAATATATAGGGTGTTCCATTTAAAATAAGCAAGTTGACGGCGACTTCCGGTATAACCGGAAGTAGTGGACGTCATTATTTCAGTTGAGAAGAACATGCCCGAAAACCCAGTATCCCAAATTTTCTAAATTCAAATCGAAGTAGTCTCTGAAATAATTCTAATGGGCCGTCACCGTAAGACACCCTGTATACAGGGTCTGGCGTCTTTAATGCAGAAAATTTAAAACCTAGACTCTTGACAATAAATGAAGTAAAATAATATATGCTACCATAAGGCGATTATGAGATTTGAGTATCAAAAATATTTTCTAAAAAATTACAAGAAGTGACAAAATGTTAATGCCGGTCCTATTTAACATAGCGCAAAAAACAGTGACCTAGTCCGTACTCCCCACGGCACCTGTGGAGTGTCAATTAGTATCAGGACGGTTTTTACTTGCGGGCGGATTGCTGCTAAGTTGTGTCAAAAAGATCGCGCTTTTACTGTTTAGACGTTAAGTGTTTATTAAAGACGTTTCTTATTTTTTATTTTTAAGTTATTGTTTTAACTAAATTGCCAATGGATAACGAAGACAACAATAATACGTTTACTACTATCGAACGTCCTGACATGGTGATAGTTATAATAGCGGTAAGTTTGCATCTTTTTTGTTTGCCGTGATCCACCCTATCACTTCCTAAAATAATAGGAGTCTTTTCTGTAACACCATGTACTTTGTTTCTACAACCTCTTGTTTGGGATTGCACATTATCATTTACAGTGAAATAACTAATTGCATTTTATGTTTATTTTTCCTTTTAATTAAAACGAGAGGATTGTATTAAACTGGCCAAAATTATTTATTATTGCATTAAAACATTTTATCTCTTTTGTGTGTATTTCATACATTTTAATTTGGCAANTTTTTCCTTTTAATTAAAACGAGAGGATTGTATTAAACTGGCCAAAATTATTTATTATTGCATTAAAACATTTTATCTCTTTTGTGTGTATTTCATACATTTTAATTTGGCAAAACTGATTTGCGCAAAGGCTCGACTCTGTTAAGTTCGGTTCGGCAAGCGTGCGCTGATGTTAATCGAATGGCATGACATTTTTTGACCAGGACCGTACTAAGATTTATTTCTTCTCTACAAAATTGAAGTTCAATTTTCTTGACAAAACGTGGATATATGAATTTCTTATATAAGAGTTTTTTATTGCATATATTCCTAGGAATCTGCATTTTATTTTTTTTTTTCGCACTAAAGACGCCACACCCTGTATATGAGTGTAAAATTCCATACTCACAAATGTTATTACATCTCATATTTTACTATATGAAGTAAAGCACAATTTAATGTTTTACTTTATGTCGTGCGAAAAGCTCTAAAATCGTTCGTAGCATAGCAGTACATCTCAGAATCAAGATTTTCAACTGTATTTGGAATTCCATGACCAGAGGTGTCAATAGATTCAAAAATTGTGTTAACACACCAAGCCAAAACAAAAGATAGCAGAGACCGATGCTATCAGCAGAGCAGCGACGCAGATAGCCAATAAAATCACTAATATTTGGAATTTTCTGGGAATCAGTCGAAAATTCACAGAATTCACCAAACATACCAACCCAACGATGACGAAATCCCTTAGATTCAAGAACGCTCAAAATTTGAAAATTCGTAATAGGAATCTAGCGGAATCATCAACAGGTGCGATTGAACGTCGACCATTATCCGCGAATTATTTACCAAATCCCTGGCTAGTAAGCATTGTACAGTTCTTAGCATTAGACAACATTGCATTGTATACAATCTATTGCATATAATCAAACCAATATTATGGATACACAAATTATATCCCATAAACTTTTTATATTCATTATACATTATTGTTGTACATTTTTGGGAGGTCAGGCTTCCAAATCGTCAATGTTTTACTATAGTCTTACGATTGATATACACACAACTGCCCAATAAAGCAAAAACAAAGGCAAGGGAAGGAACAAAAAAATTTCAAGAATAAAACAAAAGGCTCAAAGCCAAAATATTTCGCACTATTTTGGTCCAGTCCAAAACTTTAGTGAAGAATGCCCATCGAGATGGTGTCAAGTAAGTTATAAGCAACCCCAACAGAGCTTGTCACGTCAGATCCTAACTTCCTAGCGTTAGGAAAAAGCAGAGGCTCTCAATAATGTACAGTCTCCGAGTGCTCTACGTTGTTAGAGAAATCCGCAGTAACCCAATTCCTCGAGGTCTAGACTCCGGCAATGACTACCATCGCAAGAAGAACCAATGGAGAGGACAGGATACGACAGTTAGTTTACCAAAAAAAGGTTTGATAAAAATTTCGACATTTAATTGGTCCAGCTGAAATTATCTATATTACTATTTACTATTGTTCTTGTAGATACGATCGTCTAAAATACTCCGTAGAGCATAAATAAGAGCGGCCCGGTTCTCCGTCAGGGGACATTCTTAGAGGGGCAATACACAATATCCCCTTAGAAGGATATGAATACGATGCGAAGCGATAAACCGGAGATAATAATTCAGTGCGTCATTTACATTTTTTATCTGGGGTATAATTCAGGAGCAACTGCATGGAATTCACTGTACAGAGACATAATTTCTAGTGGTTTACGATTGTCTACCGAAACGAGAAACAATACATGAATCACTTAGAACCGTGGCCGTGCTCAAGCTTACGGCCTTACGCCGTAATACATGAGTACTTTCTGGATTAAAACACACCATATTGAAATATTTTTGTCGAGCTCCCCTTCGGGGAACGGGGAAGGGGCAGCGGCGGGGACGCGAGGGGAGTGGAGAGTACGAACGGTTGGAAGGATTTTAAATTGTGTCTCTCTGAATGGAATAAATTTAGAAGAACATTGTTAAACCAAATTACATTAGGTATTAATTACGCAAAAGCAAAAATAAAACTAATTTTGAGTTTCGAATAAAAAAGCAGTATGGATCTGTGTGATGGCCTTCAAGGAATCTTGATTTAGTCCAAGTCTAAGTTTTATCACACTAAATATAAATTAAACTTAATAATTTATAATAAATTGTCTAACTACCTGAAGGAGATGAAACCACCTGTGTTGTGCAGCTTGACCAAATTCATCTTGTTCGGGATATTATGATGCGCAGTGGCAAAGTTACCAGACTACCACCGAAGTGCCATTCTCTGGCTGAACTTAATGTCCTACTATTAAGATCTGCTGTACTTGTAACTTTTTTGCGAACAAGATGAGTTTGATCAAGCTTTATTGTTGTGGTACTGTTCTTACAAATACCAATCGTTTTTTTGTTTATGAAATACAAAGTGAAAAGATGATGATTTTTGGACACCTTGTATATTAAAAAGAAGCTGCTTGACATTAGGACAGGCAATTCAACAAAAGTACCTTTTTGTGATAATGAAATTTTGTATGTATAATACGACATACACCTAAAAAGTATTAACTTCATAAAATTTGACAAACGGGTGATTAAAACACAACACAGACATATTTAGCACCATCGAAAACTACCTGTACCAAACATTTATTCATTACCTTGTTTTTTGGAAAAGGCAATATGTTTTTATATTTTGATGTCCTACCAATCCAGAATTTATGATACCTCTTTACAAAACAACTATTACCGGTTAGCCCATCTTAAACATAACAAAATACAATAGAGGAGCATAACTAAAAGATCTCCAATATCTCCTACTAAATTATATCATTACTTAAGGGCCACCAGCGATAGAAAAAAAAATTATAGTGAGCAGCGATGGTAGCTACACACTTCGGCCAACTAGTCGGCGGGGAGTAGGTAAGAAGGGTGATAAATTTTTACCTTTAATTGTACTGAAGGAGGATAAAAAGAAAGTAATATGAGTAGAACAAAAAAAATACACTTATATATTTTTATCAAAGCAATACGTTTATTCAAATAGTATAACACTGACAGTATAACAATTATATTTAGTATAAAAAAAAATTAACAAAATTATCACATGTAGGATCTCTCTTAATAGGGCGAGATCTTTAGATATTTCTGCGTAACATATCTGATGTTCTACAATAATTTACCTGTGATTATAGTCGACTGAAGGTGATCACTTTCGTCTTAACAAACATCCGCCTTTTGGCTTGCAATGGAGTAAATATGAACAGACATATACATATAAAATTCAATCAACACACAAATAAATAATGACTAACATTGTTACATGAATTGAATAATTTTTCAGCTAAAGGATTTCTTGATAAATATATATCCGGAGGTATCACTATTTTGTATGCCCCAATAGGCTTTAAAAAAAAAATAAAAATATCCCGAGCACTTATCTGTGTTCACGGAAGGGCAGATCCTCCAAACTCCCACCCTGAAGTGCACCTCCAAATCACCCCTTCATGCAGGGTGGATTGCATTCGCCGGGAAATGGTGTACACAGCGGAAAGAGAGACCTCCTCCAAACTGTCGTCTGGATTCTCCAGATATGGACTACGGGGAAGATTACGTGCACCGTGGACCCCAATGTACTGATGTGAAATAAGGTTGAACACAGAAGATGCCAAGGAGAAGAACGGAGTTGCATAAGATCCAAGAGAAAAAAAAAAGAAGAAGGAAAAAGCCCTAAAAGAAACATAAAATCGACTTTAATTTACATACCTATCAAATCAGACTAAATTACTCACTTCTACACCTCGTAGAAGGCTTCGGTATCAAATGTCTGCCTAAGGCGTGGTTCTTAGGTTCGTGCTGAGCCGTTTTGATCCGCTTTGCGAAATGCAGGAAATTAAATTACCCAAGGCACAAAATCTTCCTCACAAATGTGTAGAATACTTTTGTAATATTCCCAATTCAATGGTTAAACACATATAACATAAACTTTAACAAAAGTATCACCGCTCGAAGAACCTCTGCTGTATTCGACACCTTAGACATAAGTACACACGAAAAACGAGTAGGGATACAGCCTGGTAAAAACTAGATCGATATCGATAGGAAGAAAATAATCTACGAAAATAAATTATAAGAGGACGTATACAGAAGGCACTACAGGAGATAATTATGGAATCCTTTTCCCTATTTATTATATACCCTAAATAAAGGATTAGAATTAGTTTATTCTGGGACTACTTTTCAGTCCTTGCCGGGGTCCTGTTTTTGTCCTGGCGATAAGACAACACCGGTTTTCGCCGAATTTAAATAGATTGTGGTGAACAATACTAGGCAACCAATTAATCACGGTATAACTTACCCGCTTATAAAAGAATAATAATTAACTATTAAATAAGATCTAAGAATTAACTTTGAATTAAATTTAACCCGTAACACAACCTCACCTAATTTGATTTAATTAGTAAATAAATCGATTTTGTCTAAACAGACATAATTCTAGTAATTATAATCAGACTTGTGATAAATCAATCCCTTAATGTCAGAAATTACGTTTTGTATAATAATAAATCCTTAAGCGAGGGTATTCAATCGCGCAATGGTGTAAATAAGACTTAGAATTAAGAAAATTGGCACTATATATATATGCAAATGTATAGTACTAAAGTTCACTGTGTTTTTGCAAAAAAATTTGCAGGAGTGATTTGAAACTGAACTGAATAGAAAAGTATATATATGCTATGTTTCAACAGTCACTATAGCAGATGTAAAAATTTTACGGTAATGGATTTTATTTGGTTTGTTCAGATGAACCATATCTGTAGAAGGGACTTGTAAAATACAAAGTGCAAAGTATAACATCAATTTATTTGGTTACTATTGGTTTGCAGAATAAGTAATGTACGTTTTTTTTTCAAATTTAAGATATTTTATTTTTGTCTCTGCAGTTATCAACAGGCTAATCAGTGATATAGCCTCCTCCCAACAATCAACAAGTTTCTCGATGCTTCTTCTGTAGAAATCCTCCTGTTTTGACTTGAAAAAGTCATCCTACCAAGCTCTTAACTCATTGTTGTTGTTAAAATAAACACCGCGTAAGGCGTTTGATAAAGAGCGGAAGAAGTGATAATCGGAAGGCGCGAGATTGGGAAAGTAAGGCGGGTGGAACAGAACTTGCCAATTCAACTGCCGAATGGCCATTTTGGTCATATTGGCGATATGTGGTCGCGCATTGTCATTTTTCAAAAGAGCGTCGTATCGTCGTTAAGGTTTTTTTATTGAATAGCCGCGTGGAGTTGCCATAGTTGTTGTTCATAGAATTCTACGTTGACGGTTTGATTGTTTGATAAGAGTTCGTAATAAAGAATGTCTTTCGAATCCCACTAGATGCATAATATTGTCTTTCAAGGAATAAGTTATGGTCTTGTTCGCGGATTGCTTGTTTTTTGGAGCTTAACTATTATTTCCACTGCATCAAGTTCACGTACAGACACCAGTGACAATGCGAAGAAGAAAACGTTCCCGTATGACCACATGATCGATGACAACAGAGCAAAGCAGCGGCAATAGGCCCATTCAGTGATATATAATTTTAAACTTTTTCTTTCATTTTCTGATAGTATTTAACCACCTAATTATATCTTAAAAAAATTAGGTCAATAGGATTCATAATAAGTGATATATTTAATTCTGAATTTGTAAGACCTTTAAAAAGGTCAACACTGCGAGAGAACAGGTAATGACGTCACGATACCGGCCACTCGCCAGCAGTCGGAGAGATAAATCTCATTTTATACGGCTTCTAAGAAAGAGACGACAGTCTGTTTTCGGCTGCCTCGTCTAAACTGATGTGTAGATATTTGCTATACTTTTACCTATATTATATATCTATATTTTTAAGTGTATAAATAGAAAGTGTATAAGAGATATACATCAAGTCTTGTTGAAATGCATTTTTCACACAACATATTTATTATAAACATAGAATGTCTTGGAATATCTAAATACATTTTCGGATTTTTCTCAATGACGTAATTTTGCCTTCCATTTTGTGTACAAATGTACCCAACGTACTAGACTCGGTACTTGTGGATGTATGCGACGACGTGTATGTGCGAGCAACTCAGAACCACCCTCGTTTTTCTTTGATTGCCCGTCTATATTATTATTTAAATAAATTACTTATAGGTGCCTCTCGCAACGTATTTCGAAATTTTTGTGGACGGGAACGTTTAGATGGGGTAGAATTTATTTTTTCGACATAAATTTGAAAATTCTGCTCTAAATGTTTAAATAATAATATTTATAACCTCTTAGACGGGCAACCAAAGAAAAACGAGGGTGGTTCTGAGTTGCTTATAGGTCCCTCTCGCCGACGTATTTCGAAATTTTTGTGAACGGGTACGTTTAGATGGGGCAGAAATTTTTTCCAGCATAAATTTTATAATTCTGCTCTAAATGTTCAAATAATAATATTTAAAACCCTCTAGATGGAAAACCAAAGAAAAACTAGAGTGGTTCTTAACTGCTTATAGGTCCCTGTCGCCGTCGTATTTCGAATTTTTTGTGAACACGAACATTTAGATGGGGCAGAATTTATTTCCGGCATAAAGTTGAGAATTGTGCTCTAAATGTTCAAATAATAATATTTTACAACCCCCTAGACGTGCATCCAAAGAAAAACGAAGGTGGTTTTGAGTTGCATACCGTGGCTGGGGAAACCGTGGATAACATCACACAAACTTTTCATTTTTCGGTAATGAAATAAATATTTTATTCGGAGTCGATCCTGAGGTACTTTTGCAGCCTGGAACTATTCAATATTTGTACAATCCTCGGTTTCGACCCATTTAGACATAAAAACAATGATTAACGAAACTGCCAAGCGAACCACACACCGTATGTATTAACACAGAATGGGATGGGATGAGAGCGAGCGGTATTATGACGTCAGCAATGGTTGCTCAACGTTTTTCCGCGCTCTGTTTTCATTAATTTATTTCACACATTTCTCGTTGAAACAAAAAATTGATTTTTGGCATACTAACTAATTAAAGGGTAAACTTTTGAAATATGCAATAAAAAATTTTTACTGAATGGGCCTATTGCGGAGCTTTGATTCTTATTGTATTCGTTCAAAATATGGGACCAAGCGGCTAGTCTATGAACTTTTTCCATCGGATGCCGGTGGTTTACTACTGTTTTGTGATCACATCTCATCTCCTGGGCCAATTCTCTTGTCGATTGTCTTGGATTTTAAATTCAATTCAATTAAAAACAAAAAGAAGCAAGTGCCAAAAATGATCAATTTTGTAGCCTGATGGGTTATTTCTTTATCTATCTATCTACCGCTATGACCAGTATCATAACGATATTAACTGACAAAAGAGTTTTCTATTAACTTCTTGAAAGGGAGTTTATAATTATCATTACACTTTAATTAATACGTGAGAACTTAGAAATGTTGTACGTTCAGAGAATGAATACCAGGCACTTACCGTACGTCGCTCATGTACTAGGTAATCCAGTGGTTGGTTGTATAGGGTGACACTTAAGTTGGCAGAACAAGAAAACACCAAAACTTTCCAGGAAGGGTTTTGATAACAATAAAACAAAACAAACAAACAAAATAACGACACAACGGGCTCGAAAAACATTATTAATTACTTTATTGACACGCGACAGCGTACCGACATTCAGGGAATGCGCGATCCATAGCAAAATTTGGAATGACTTTATCCATTATTAAATTAACCCGAGACTCTAAAACTAAGAAGACTGTTCAATGTGGAACCCAAGGAAAATCTGCCGTTTTTTCGGAGATCTCTCCTGAATTCGACACCTCGCTTCGACACGCCCATTTTTTGGGTCCAGACGTTTCTGTTCTTATCTTACTGGCGGAAACCCTGAATATCGGGACGCTTTGGCGTAACTATGCCATGTTAATAGTTATCTAATGGACTAAATTTACATTTAAATAAATAATTCTGTGACTAACTGGACTTACAAGTAACCCTAGCCTTCCTCTAGTGACCCCGTGTAGCAATACGGGAGGGATTAGTCAATATCATTTAATGTATTCTTATAGCTTGGAAAATCCGCCTAAAAACCAGCTATTTGATTTATTATTATTTTTCTCACAACTTCTAACAATTTATTCTTGGAATTCTTAAGTCCTTTGAAATGCATTTCGCGCGTTATTTGAAATATTGATTTTTCTCTTTATACCAGATGCTCCCGACAGTCTAAGTGAACTTGTTCAAAAATACTGTTAAATTTCATGAAGCCTTCTCGGAAAGACGGTCTTGCGGCGACGCTAAACCTAATTGAAGACTCTTAAACTTTCGATGAAATTAGTGTTGACTGAAATATTTAATAATGATTACAAGTCAGAGCAAGATAATTGGAGTGGATGTTACGTAATACAAACAGAAAGCAAATGGATGTATAGTATACAGGGTTTTTATAAACGATAGTTTAATGGTTTTCACTATACAATCGTGTCTTTTATTGCTAAAATTATTAGTGAACAAACTTTTAACTAGTTTTCCGTTTTGTGAAATTACAGTCTGCCTACGTGTGTTCTAAAGAGTGAGACTAAACACACTATAAAATGTACATGCTATTATGTAATACAGTAATTTAATTTAATTTTCATCATCGATTTTCACTCGTTTGTTACTAAATATACATTAAGAACGACATCACACATTTGTAACGCAGTTTTTGTGCTACAATCTCTATCCGATTTGTCTTTGTATTAGAAACGAATTTATTTCATATCGATGTTATTTTTGTCCAGGCATAAATAAATGTAAATAACTTATATAACTTTTCAAATCAGTTACAATATGTAGTTTAATTTAATATCCGATTCCATTCCAGTATTCCACCATTTTCCCGGTATTTATTTCCCGGACCTAATAACTTCCGCACGCCGCAACCGCGATCAAAAATATATCCATGTTTGAAGCAATAAACCCGGCATTTTATTCGATAAAACAACAAAGACCCAGCCCGGCTCATGTAACTTTCAACATAAATAGGTGGATTAGAAGTTGATATGTCGGGGCAAATCAGTAGATAGGATGCTGTGTCCTGCTGCAATATCGGTAAGTTGGTGGCCGTGCAACAACAGGGTCGTAACGTCCATTATTTTATGTCTGATAGTCCTGCGACACGGTCATATAGTGGATATATAATGCAAACAACTCCTAGAAAAATACCCCTCGGCGGTCAACGGCAACTGACAAGGTCTGGGTCCCGCAGGAACCGTACTTTCTTGCGCGGACAATAATCGAAAAACGAACGAAAGCCTCCTAGGACCGTATTAGAGGGACGTCCAGTTGGCAGGAGGGGCGGGTTGCCTACTAAAATCTGTATACTAAAAAATAGCAACCATGCAAGGATGCAACAAATTTAACTTTATCCAGAATATTATAATTTTTTCAGTATTCTATAGTTTTTTTAAAACACAATCCCATTTTATTTTTTATCTTTCCTCCAAAATAAAACATTAAATATAAGAACTAATTTTAGTAAAACGAGGAAATCAAAATTAGAAACGACTATACTCCTTGCCTTCTCTTGTGACAGTTATATATTTTTACAATTAAACTTGTATTATAATGCTTTTCCACAATGAAAGGTTTATAAACTTCGAAATAATTTTCTTAAGAATAACAATTATCTTATATTAAAATACTACGCACGCAAAAAATGTATTAACAAAGTATAAATAAATGTTCAACAAATATTATTCAACAAAAAAGCGCAATGAACATATAAAAGACTGCTGGAGTCGAAAGGTAATGACACTTCGTAGGTGTCTCATATGACACACTAGGATGTTGAAATTTCCATCATAAGCTAGATCTTCGAATTGAAGACGTCGCGGCGCGATTTCAGTCCCAAATGATAGATAGTTAGTTCTTCAACATCGTTGATTTCTCTTTCATAATTGAGTTCTTAAGTATCTTTAGAAATAGAAGAGAAAGATTTTAAGTCCGAGGTACCAGATCGCTATGTCCTGTCAACAATTAGTAAATTTAGTATTTAAATAATCTTGTACAGTAATGAGGTGGAACTCCATCACGATGACATTCTCTGACTCATATTGGGAGACAATAACTGGAAATTATTTTCTAAAACTTCAAATAATGTCTAATAAGGGGGTTTGATAACACAAAAAGTCCTATTAAACAAACTATTCATAATGCCAATCGAAACATTAACGGAGAAGCGGTATTTAAAGTTACTACGTACTGTATGGCAATTTTCAATAGACTACTAATGTGTAATGTGAGTTTTGTCTACATTCACTGTATACCAACAGCATAGCATATTCACCACTTTGTGATCACTGTAATTATGCGCCTTTTTAATAAAACACTGACAGCAATAACATTAGGTTACTACAATTTTGCCAGCATTGAACACAAAAGGCCTACACAAGGATGATTATTAAGAAACAACTAATTTTAACTGAACAGTAGTTGTACTGTCGAAACAAAGGATAGTCAACAAAATATTCACATTATTAACGGGTGTTTTTTTATGTTCCTGTTTGTGCATTAACATTCATTTCAGACACCCAGTGTTAACTGATCTGGGTGAAAGGAAAATACCTAAACTGATGATGTTGTGAAAAACAATTATGATACCTGCAGTATCTAGTAAAAATGTAGAATCATTTGTCAGCTAGATACAAATAATATCTCAGCAGTCCTCAAACAATGACATAATATTGGAAAATATATTTTTCTGTCATTTCTGTGCAACTTTACTATAGTAAATTTGTAGCGAACGGTTTATTTTATCAAGAAATATTTCCCATTAGGAATGGAATTTTCAGGTTCTAATCTAGTAGCAAGTAGATATCTAATATCTTAAGAACTAGGTTGAAAATTGTTTTAAAAAATTATGCCTTTGGGTACCCACTGTTTATCTTAGAAACAGGTTAATAAAATAATTTAATACCCACTATTTCTAATAAACGTAAGAATTGCTATACCTATTAATACTTAATTTTTCCGATCCTACAAAAAGTTATGTTTATTGCACTATTAATATAAGAAAATGGCCTGAAAAATCTACATAACTAGACTTTTTTTTTAAGTTCGAAATTTCTCTTCTACTTTTACGCCGCCCCTGATATCTCGCTCATGTCCAGGCAATATTGTATGGCCCTACTCGCATAACTCTAAGGAACATGTCTCCAATGTGCTCCCATCACGATAAAGTTTTATTAAAGGCTTTATCTAAAAAAGGTCCCCCAAATAAAGTCGAGGTGTCTCTAGGCTTAAATTCTGACAGGGCTCGTATTTAAGAGGAAAAAACGAACGTATTTACATACGAGGGGTATGTCTTTTTATTAATTAGAAAATAATGGAAAATGGGGAATCATTAACCTTTCCATTTTCGTAAATAGGTATAAGAGACCCAATATTTATTAGAAGCCTTGACAAAAAATGATTTTTTTTCGAAAACTACCATAAACTGTAGACATTTTTAATACTCTTTCCTAAGTATCAAAAAGATACTTTAGTTAATTAGAACAAAAAAATCCATTTTGTTCTAGAAACAATTTTTTCATACAGCTTTTACCTTTAATTTAATTACATAAATCCTTCAATTAATTATTATTGTTATATCTGACTACTATACTACTATGACTACTTATATTTGTTAAATTAGTTAATTGCTACTGCTTTCTTGAGGTTATTGCAATGAAGCAGTTTTATTCCAGACGTTCTCCACTACAGGGCGACACCTTAATATACAGTGTCCCCCTAAAGTCGTGCACAAATTCATTATTAGGTAAACAAAAGAAATTATTAAAAATTCCCGAAACAGGTCGATTTTTTAATTTAATTTACTATTTTTTCAAATAATAATTTAATATACAGGGTGACCTATGTTCGAGTAATGACGTTATCACAATTATTTTTAAATGGAAACCCCCACTTTTTTTCCAATTTTCGGATTACCCTAACTGAGCTGATTCCAAAAATATACCACAAGTTGCTTCTAATTGTTACAGTGAGGACAACAATACCCAAATTATTTACAAATACTAAATTTATTTACAAATAAATAAACGTACTAAAAATTGAATCAAATCACCAGAAACACCTAAATTAAATGTTCAAATTGTTGACCATTTACTGCCAAACAATGGGCCAGACGGGAAGTAAATTCTTGCTGTACATTCCCAATGACTTCAGGCGGGATCGCTCGAACTTCTTGCCGAATTCGTTCCTTCAGATCGTTAATACTGTTTGGTTTATTGACGTATATTTTGCTTTTTACATAACCCCAAAGAAAAAAGTCGAGCGGTGTTAAATCTGGTGATCTGGCGGGCCATTCCTTTGGTCCTCTTCTGCCAATCCACCGATGAGAAACACGTCATCTAAATAGCGGCGAACAGCGCTGGTATAGTGCGGTGGTGCGCCATCTTGCTGAAACCAAATGGTTTAATTGGGCAAATCTGGATCTTCTTCATTTGGAAATAGAACACTCAAGGAAGGAACTAAATGGAACTGAAGAAATTCCAAATATCTTGCACCATCTAAATTTCCTTCAAAGAAATACGGCCCCAAAATTGGATTACCAACAATTCCGGCCCAAACATTGACCTTTTGGGGATGCTGAGTATATGCTTCCATCTCCAATGTGGATTGCGATCTGACCAGTACCGACAATTCTGTTTATTGACGGTGCCATTCAAATAAAAAGACGCCTCGTCGGAAAAAATTATGCGTTTCACAAAATCCGGATCTGCCTGACATTCTTCCATTCGCAAAATTCTGTGCGTCTGTCGAAATCATCGTCACATAATTCTTGTACTAAGTGGACTTTGTAGGGATGATACTTGTTTCTGTGAAGAAGTCTATTCAATGTACTTTCACTTTTTCCTAAATTATCTGCTACGACTCTCAGACTGGATTGCGGGTTTTCATGAATGGTCAAAAGGGCTTGTAACTGCACTTCTTCATCTATAGTCGGTCGGCCAGATCTGGGCATATCTTTAACATGACCATGATTTCGAAACTTTGCTTCAGTTCGGCTAACCGTGGATCGATTTATTGGTGAACGATTGGGATGAATTTCATTAAACAAAACACAAACTGCCTCAAGAGTTCGGTTTCACTTCGAATCATGTTTTTTAATTAATTAAAAAATACTCAATATTTTAAGGAAGAATCATTCTAAATGGATTTACTTGTACAATCTTAACAAACTATTTAAAAATGATTGCCTGCAAGAAATACACGAGCACGTTCTATCAGGCATATAAAATTTAAAAAGCATCAAAGAAATGATAGCAAAAAATAATGACATTTTAAAATGATATGTGGTGATTTGATTCAATTTTTAGTACGTTTATTTATTTGTAAATAATTTGGGTATTGTTGTCCTCCCTGTAACAATTAGAAGCAACTTGTGGTATATTTTTGGAATCAGCTCAGTTAGGGCAATCCGAAAATTGGAAAAAAAGTGGGGTGTTCCATCTAAAAAAAATTGTGATGACGTCATTACTCGAACATAGTTCACCCTGTATATTAAATTATTATTTGAAAAAATAGTAAATTAAATTCAAAAATCGACCTGTTTCGGGAATTTTTAATAATTTCTTTTGTTTACCTAATAATGAATTTGTGCACGACTTTAGGGAGACACTGTATCTGTATGTTCTGAGGCTTAAATTATGGTGCAAGATTATTTTTCGATGTATTGTCAAGTTACTGAAGTTTCAACCAACGTCCCGTATATTCCATGTGAAATTAGATTTTTTTTTTCAATAGTTTTTAATATACGTTTCGGCCACTGAAGTATAATTGCAACATGACCTTTTATAGGGATTATGTCTGTCCCATAATCATTATAGAAGAGCGTGACAGCTATAGTTCTTTGGCTAATGCTATTTCAAATATATGCAGCGATTTCTCTTAGAGTGCAACTTGATTGGCACATTGTCCATTAGCATATCTGAAAACTCTACAATTTTTAGTAAACTTATGACGCAAAGCAGAATATTTTCGGCATAACGTAATATTAAATACATCTGAAATAACAAATTATCTCTTTGTATGTGTCTTGCTATCAAGAATGTTTAAGATTACATATCCTTTATCTTCTATATCTTCTACTGTCATATTTATTAGTTTTTCCCTTCTATACAGGCTCCATAAATGCCCATTATTAAAATTACCTGAAAAAACATCATAGTTACAGAAACTAATACGTCCTCATGAGCAATGAGAATTCGATTCCTACTTTCATCAAAGTCTTGGACTTCTTTGGACGATATCCAACTGATTCAATTTAGTAGGGCATCAGTTTTGTGAGAGGTTTTACTTTTATCCAGAAACATATTTTCGATGTTTTTTATTTTATTTTCAGTTCAATCACTTTTTGAAGTCATAAGCTGTTTCACATTGTCTAGGAGATTTTTGAGGAATAAATAATAATATTGCACATTCTACGGCTTTCAATATATCAAGAGCGAAATATTCTACACTTGAAAATCCATTTTACTTTCCATTTCATTCATACTTAACACTTGAGACGTAATATTAATTAATAATATATTTTTTTATGACTGTTTTCTATGATTATTATTTACCGCTAGCATACTACAAGATGATTGATATACTCGTATATTTTTACTATGAACTCCCAATTAATAAATTAGTAGAGTCAATGACCATTTTCCCGTATAATTTTGCCAAACAGCACCGATTTTCATAAACATTTAGATTTAGGTTCTACTTCAAAGTTGACCTTGTACCAGGGGTTGCTTTTATTCCGGAGGTGGATGCCACCCCTTCTCGGGGGTGCAAAATGTTTCATTGAAAATAACTCCGGAATGGATATATTGACTAATTCTAAGCAACTTTTGTTCTATAAAGTTTTTTATAAAAGTCAATACTTTTCGAGTGAATGTGTAAATTTTTTAACCAATAAAACCACTTTTTCATACGGTTTTCGCGAATAACTCAAAAAGTAAGTATTTTATCAAAAAAAAATCATTCTTATAAAAAATGTAGCTTATAAAAAAAACAAAAAAAATTGGTGTGTTTATGGTGCCTCTAGACCGAATACAAGCGGAGTAATAGCTTGTTGAAGGTTGGTTCTTATTCGTCAAACGCCAAAATCGAAAGTTTCAACGTGAAATAACCAAAAACCAATGCATTTTTCAGGGAATACTCATAGAACCTTTTTTTGTTCTTGAAAAACCCTTTATTTTTATTTTTTTAAATGTCCCTAGCATCAAACCTAAACGAGTTATGACGAAAATAAAGTTGCTCCGTATTTTTTTCGGCGACAAAAAACATGTAAATCACCCCCTAATTACCACCCCAATTGAAAATAATCGTTACCACTTTACAATTTACTTAAAAATAAAATTCTTATTTTCCCTATTTTTGATTGCAAATTTTAATCAGTAGGTTTATTTTTAATAAATAAATACATTATATTTTAAATAATAAAAAGATAGTATTATATTTTGAACTAAAAAAAAATTAACTATAATTGTTCGATATTTTAGCAAGGGGTAGTTTTTATAAGGATTGAAACTTATAAATAAATCACTATGATTAAATTATTCCGAGTTGCTGAATAATATTTTTCAACATTATTTTTTAATGATTACTGTCATAGGGGGTGGTTTTTAGAGATTGACAATTTTCAATTCATTATAATTACTTATTTAAAGGTGATTTCAACCTATTACACGCTCGAATCTACAATTCTATAATTATTTTCAGGGTCAACTTTGAAGTAGAGGGTAAGTAGAACCTAAATCCAAATTTTGGTGCAAATCGGTGCTGTTTGGGAAAATTATATAGTAACGTCGTATTTTACCTTCTATATGACTGGACGAAAAATTTTTGTTTGAGTTAGACGTCATGCTTTTTCTTTCTCTAGCTAGCGCGCACAAAAAGAACTCCAGTTTTGAACACAAAAACGATATTTTGCAACGCTACAGGGTTAAAATTTAAACTAAACTATTTTTCCGCTTTTATTGAACAGGCATATAAGACCAATATCTAATAAACTACAAAGAGTAGGTAGTTAATAACTGCTGAAATTGCTATCAAAAATGAATTAATCATGTTATATATCGTCCATCCCCCCTGCCCTTAGTTGTATTAATGAATGAAAAATGGAAATATTTTCCGCCTTTTGAGCACTAGGTATTTCCATTGTTGCGGATGATTCGGATAATTCAAGGGTAAGCTCCAGTTTTCATATAAGAGAAATAATCCCTCATATTTCCTTGGTTAATAGAGTCAGCTATGTCGAGAAGCAAACCCTTTTCCTATTATTAGCTGTAATATATCAAAATGTAGGAGCACCCCAACGACGCTGTCTGCTATTGCGGAGCACTCCACAACCGCGGGGCTTATGGTATTCATGTGGAGGCTACTTTAACACTAGCGTACGTAGGAGGATTCCGTCACGTGTAACACAAAGACACTAAATTGAAAAAAGAATGAAGGTTCACTTTCCGGTAAAAAATATTCCCAACTTAAAATTCAATTGGCATAGTTAAGTCCAATTAGAATTTTGCTGGAGACCATTCTATTGACATAATTTAGATTTTTTTTTAATTTATAGTATTAAAACTGGAACTTAAACATTAAACATCCATCTATTCTAATTAAGGCTTATATTCTAATTAAAATAATAATAATAATAATAATATCTCTACTCCTCATTCTAATTACGAGAATTAGCCCAGAAGTCGGAGACTTGTGCGGGAGAGGAGGCGGCATATTATTATTACGCAGGCCGCATTTGCGCCCAGGAACGACTTATGTTGGTAGGCCCTAACCACCATTCAGTGCAGGAATGAGGGAAACCTGGAAAACCTCATTAATTAGGGGGGTGGTCAAATGCCAACCGGTGTCAATCTCTCACATTGACCCAAGCCAACATTCTTCCACCCTACCATACCTGCACAGAGGGCGCCAATCCTCCGTACATGTATAGATAATCTACGGTCACCGGCCGCGGGATTCGAAACCCGGGCAGTTCGACACATCGATTTAAGTACTGACGCCTTAAATCATGCGGCTATCTACCGATGTAAATAATAATAACCATTATCTTTAAACGAAACCTTAGAGCACTCAAACTAGACTTGAGGTTCTGTTAGAATTTGAATGGAATTGAATTTTGTTAGAATCTATTCTATTAACATATTTTTTTAAATGCTTCATATTAAAGTTCAATGGGTAACTGACTCAGACCAATGGGAAAGTTGCACATTTTTTTATTCTTCATTTATTAATTTCCTTTCTTCGTAAAAAGTCAATTGCCGCATAAATTTTAAATTTTTAATTGATAGTTGTCCTATAAAAAAATATATCTAGAAATTCAAAATAATTCTCTAAGCACTAAAACGCAGTCTTAAACAAAGACGGCTGGCTCTTACGTCACGATACGGTATCGGTCCAAACCAAACGAGTCTCCCCGTTCGTAACCTTCATGAAAATTAACGAAACTTGTCTTTAAATTTATACACAACTACTCAAAACTACCTACTCAGAATTCGATGTGAACACAAACTAAATAAACAAAAGAATAAATGACAGCAATGCAATGACAGCGAAAGCGTCGGGCGTCTTAACAGTCCTAACACATACCTACCGAATCCTAACGTCACAAATTGCTTGATCAATTAGAGACCGTTTTCGCCCACCTAATTATATTCAATATTTCAATAATTAATTACATATTAATGGTTCAGTTTAATGGGGTTTTACATAAATTACGTATTAAATAAATTTTATATCAAAAGAAAATTTAATGCAACTTCCTCAAATTTTGAATAGAGTCAAATAAGGTACTGATAGACCCGATTTTAATTTCCTGCCATAGCATGGCACAATAAATGTTGTATTGGGGTCACAGAAGATAATAATCATATCTCTTGATTTTAAGAGCAAAAGTCGGAGAATTGTACGGGAGAAGGGGCGGTATATTATTATTATGTAGGTCGCATGAGCGCATAGGAACGATTTACGTTAGTAAGCCCTAACCACTATTCAGTACCGGAATAAGGGAAATCTGAAAAACCTCATTTATTAGAGGGAAGGTCAAACGCAGACCGGTATTAGTCTTCTCAGATTGACCCAAGCCAATGTTCTTCCACTCTACCATACCCTCATAGATAGTGACTATTCCTCTCTACGAATATATCTGCTCTACGGTTTACGGGCGCGGGGATCGAACCTCCGACAGTGGCATTCATCGATTCAAGTATTGACGATTCGAACCGCTCGGCCACCGACCCACCAGATAGAATTTTTTATTATCCTGAAATATGTTTTTCGACGTGAAATCTCCAAATCTATCAACTTTTTTAACGTTTATTTGCACGTTTTTCGATAGATAATTTAATTCAGAGTTTATTTTTACATAACCTTTATGGTTTTCTACATGAGTTTTGTTGATTAATTGAGAAATAAGCTTATGCACATGTCTAATGTTGCATTTGTAGGTCCTATTACGATCCAACCCAGGATTTTAATAAGGACTGACTGCATAATCTAAGTGAGTGAGTCTCTTCTCTTCTTTTTTGAGATAAAGTATATTGACATAAAAAAACACACATTTATTCAAACATCTCTTGATGTTCGATCGAGAATGATAAATTGAACTAGCGGCGTAACTAATACCTGTATAGGCAAAAATTCAGTGAGTTGGAACAAAAATCAACCAGTGGCAGCAATACTGGGAAACACTGTCACAAAAGCCCTAATTCCTATTTTAACTTCCCACAAAAAAAGATGTCCCTCATTTTGTTCGAAGAACTAGCTTTTCTTGAGTAATCATTTTTTTAATTTAAAATAAGTTTACATCATAATTCAATAAGTCAAAAATAACTTCAAATCTACAAAAAAAAAATACAACATACATTTTTTTGTTAGGAATACAATTTGAACTAGTCATCAATCATCTGAAGTCAAAAAAATGCTGACGTAGCAATTTTGAATATAATTTATTATAGTAAATTTAAAATTCTTATGCCAATGATTTTTTTTGGTAATTACATTGTTTTTAAAATTATACACCTATATCAATTTTTTATTAAATGATTTCTTTATAAATTGAGGTTATTTTATATTTAATCAACTAGGTATGTTGTAGATATACTACTTAAAATATAAAAAATATTAACTCAAAAATAGCTCATTGAAAATGGAAGACATCTTTTTTACAAATATCAACCGGAATGAAATTCAGTTTCCAAGACAGTCAGTAGCGTTGAAATTGCAGGGCTTTTAGTCGAAATGTTCCCCAACATGTCGCTATTGATTGATAGACTGATGTAACAGCTAAGTAAATTTCTGTTATATTTTAAAAGGTATTTGAATTTTTAATAATTAACATGTTATATCTCCAAAACGTTTTTTCACTACATATGTTTATATGATATTTTTTTAAGCCACGAATAAGATGCGTGGTGTAATTTCAGCATTGCTCAGAGAGGGCGGCACTTACGACCAATTTTATCGAAAATTTAGTTAATAACTTTTTACCCTGTATATTTAACATGAAACTTGATTCAAAACCTGAAAGAGCTATCATTTTTCCATTAAATATGTACTCTTGTTTCATTTCGGTATCTCGATCCGTTTTCGAGAAAAATCGATTTAACACTATATTTTGATAATAGGAGAAAGTAATAGCGAAACAAACCAAGTGTTAGATGGCCAATCCAGCGATTTGGAAAAACTGCATCTAAATATGCACGCACTGGCAAAGAAAAATGCGGTGGAGGCATTTTTACTTGGCCACCCAGAAGACTGGACTTCAATCCTCTTAATTTTTCTATTTGGAAGAATCTATTGGTTCGTTGAAGAGTTGTGGCAAAGAATACAAATCGCTACCAACGAAGTCAAACGTAATCCCAATATGTTGTTTCAAACTCGAAGATCTCTCAGAAAACGTTGTGTAAAGTGTGTAAATATCAATGGTGGATTCTTCGAACACTGACTTTAAATCATTATTACGAATTTCATTTGTTTTATTGTTAACTGTTGTAATAACACGAAGAAACACTTGGTTTGTTTCGCTTTTAATTTCTCGTATTATCAAAACATAGTGTTCGTTAAATCGATTTTTCTCGAAAACGGATCGAGATACCGAAATGAAACAAGAATACATAATTAATAAAAAAATGATTGCTCTTGCAGGTTTTGAATGTATGTATGTCATATTAGACATACAGGGTAAAAAGTTATTAACTAAATTTTCGGTAAAATTGGTCGTAAGTGGCGCCCTCTATGAGCAATGCTGAAATTACAACACGCATCTTATTCGTCGCTTACACAAATTTACAAGTTCCTAACCTACATATTTTCAGAATAATCGCAAAAAAACGATTTAAAATTTTAACTTTCAACACTGTATTTCTGAAACTATCAACTTTCGGATAAAGCATGTTTGCGCCAATGGTCAACATTTCACGTGTAGTATCTTCAGCTTTTAGTTTTCCCATTGTTAATGAATCACCCTGTATATACAGGGAACGTTCTATCGAAATATGTAAAAATATACAGGGTGTTCCATTTAAATTAACAAAGTTAACATCAGCGGCTACTTTGTTTGGACTTTAATTGTTTTTTAACTATCATTTTCGAAAACTTAATAAAAAATCGTGCAACTTTTGTATTTCACATTTTTTATAACTCTTAAAACAAAAAAGTTAAAGGGGGTCAAAATATAGTGAATCGCCCTGTAAGGTATAGCAATTTTATTAAAAAATTTAAATGCTTCCACTTTTCAAACATTCAAACGAATACCTGTACAAATACATGCCTAGACATGATGATGACATTAATAGATATGCAAAATTAAGTTTACTTATTGTAAATGTAATTGTAAATCTAGAGAGTTTGTGATTGTATTACCAAAATAGCAGTAATTTTAACAGCCGCCGCTTGCGTCGATGTGGCATTGGCAGCGGCGTAAATTCATGTGCAATTTGAGGATTTGATAAAAGAGAAAAGTATCTTTCTATGGAGGCCGTAAATCACCCGTAATCGGTACAAATACAGTCATACCAACCTGCAATAAATTATATTTGTTCTTCAAAATGGGAATTCGCGTTCATTTTCACAAAATTATCGTAAATCAATAGTGACGCTGAGCTTCAAAATGTACATTTGCAAAAAACTTTTTAATTTATTACTGTTTGCAGGGCTATTTGTTTCGTTAGTTTATCATCCGATCCGTATAAAATGTTGTACGGGACGAATTTATAATTTTATTATTACATTTAAATTTGTTGCCCGTCACATTAAATTTATTTATGATTTATTTCTTCCGGCGCGAAGTCCCGTCAATTATTAAAACCATATATCGACGTTGCGCTTCATACGACTATCTAGCCCGCTTGGGATATTTATTTATAAAATATATTATTATATATTAAAATCGTCAATCAATTAATTTCGTTAAATGCGATATTGAAATCATAAATTGAGATTACAGCGCTTTCAAAGGTACATAAAAAATGTAAAGGATTAATTTAAAATTTTCAACTTTTTTATACTATTTATCATCGACATTTATTGTATTTAATTAATAATCTAAATAAAATCTTGGTAGAGATTGTAATAAGTTTTTCAAAAAACTATGAAGAAATTGTTTATTTGATTGACGAGTGTTGTTTGAGATTTTTCTAAGCTCATATTTAAGAGGTTGTTTCTTAGATCATTTTCAGGAACCCTTAAGGGATCAATGGTCTAAAATCACTGTTTTTTTAAATACAGTGTTGAAACTTAAATAAAAATCCTACCCAAATATCACTAAAGAGTTGGTATACTAATCAGAGAATCAGTGGGAAGCTTACTAAGAACTCAGTTTAGAAACTAAAAAAAAAATGACTCGAAATTGTTCGTTTTCCGGATAAAAGAAATTTTTTTTCATATTAATATCTTTAGGATTAAATACACTTACCCAATTTCCAAAATGTTTATTGACATCAAACTTCACGGTATTTTCGTCAGTAGTTGATATATACGGTGTCAAAGAAATAAGTGATCAATTTTTATTAACAACATACCCATCGAAAGTGACAACCAATGTCACATAATTTATTTTCGAAAACGTCTCTAGTTTTTAAGTTAATATAATTTTTTCAAATTTTAATTTTTGTTGCACAACTCTGCACTGAAAAAAAAAAGAATAGTAACCGCTTCTACAATTGTAGATCTATGTACTACAATATTTCACATATTATTATATTTACAACTTTGTAGTCATAATCTCCAAACACTATTTTACTACGATAGAAATACTATACATTGTTCTACTATTTACTAAAAGTTTTGTGCGTTTATTGACACAATGTTTTATAAATACGTCTATTAAATATATTAAAAATTACCAACAAATTATGTAAAAAATACACATTGATAGCAATTTTTAATACACTGTTTTGTAACTATTGACACACAGTACTGTAATTTTTTACAGAATTATTGCTTTAATTACTATTTTAACTTGCTAAGAATACTATTTTGTTTTTAAATTTTACTAAAATATATCTGGAGGGGAAGGGGGATTATTACCTTACCAAAAGAAACGAATTTGATGCAGTTCATATACATTTATTATTAACAGTATTAATAATACATTTCTATTAAACAAAAAATATTGGTGCATTCATATTAATATTAAAACAAATAATACAAATTTACATTAAATTCTACGTACTTACCCCGCAATTGTTCCACATATGATTTGAATCCCCACGACATTAACAACTGCTCAGGGGTTATTTCTATTTCCATTATTTAAATAAATACGTATAAGTTTGCTAATACGTTTATGCACGTTTATTATTAACGGATATGATTCTGGTATTATACACATATAGGTACCACAGGATTTCTTTATTCATAATGTTGATTTATATTATTGAGAAATGAAATGAAATCGTTCATGTCATGTCCAATATTTACATAAAAATGCAATACTATAAAACTTAAACGATAGCATCGTCGATAGCACCGTGCACGTACAGCGTTGAGGTTAAGGTTGCGACCTGTAGCTCACTGCATGATTCACTGTTCCGACCTATACGCACAATTTACAGTAAATAAAACTATAATTGTGTGTCTTTAATTTTGGTATAACGATTACCACAGGCGTTGTATTACTACAATTTATAAATATTGTTATTCAGCACCATAGCAGCATTTTAAATTTTACAATACAAAATATAGTAAAAAATAATACAGGGTCGGAAAGTCCCCATGGTTCATCGGCCGTTACGTGAGAGCAATAGAGTAAGTCATAGAAATCCGTGCGATAGAGAAAGATGGCTATAATGAAGGCGTCTAATAGTCACCGCCCATTTCGCCCTTCCACAAATAAGAAGTGGATCTTATTTCTTACCTACTTATATTAAAATTTACAACAACCACTACAATACTTCTACATTTGTCACAATAACGTACTTATGTGGTTTACTATATTTGTATCTTATTCTACTACAAAATTGTAAGCACAAATTTATAGTAACTGTTTCAGCAGTATTTCTTTCAGTGTGAGACATAATAACTGACAAAATCGTTGCGCAAATTCCAGGCACTGTGATCAGAACGCAAATGTAGGTATCGTGTCTAGCCTTAGTGACTTGAGTGTACCAAGAATCGCTACCCGTTAAGGTGGCCATATTCCCGGTCGAAAAATAGTGAAATTTCTGGCGTTTTTAGGTACTAAAATCTTGAAAAGTAAAACGTGTAGAACAAATGTAAGCACAAAAATAAAATCATTGATGTTCTGTTTATTCATTGTTACCATTTAAATTTACTCAAATAAAATAATAACTAAAAAAAAAGCGTTTGTAAAACATGCGTTTGCTGTTATTCTAACCCCACATTTTAAGAATTATTTTCACGTACTTATAAATAAAAGTAAACAATTTTATATGTAGGACTAAGCAAGTAAATGTTATAAGAATATTTACATGTGGAATTATATATAAAAAAGTTAATATTTTCGTAGATTTCAGTACCTAAAACCTTGATGGTTTGATCGTTTTTTGCACCTGTTTGTTTATTCGTTTTACTGCGGCGTCTTTGAAAATACTCAGGTGGTATGACATAACATTCCTATTATTTGATAAGCTTTAGATTATTCAGTTATTAAATGTTTGAAATTATTTGTCTTTGCCGAAAACACTATTTAAAGAATATGGGGCCCTTAAGAGAAAAATTTTGTAATATTTCAAAAGCGATAAACTCGATACCTCCTGACATGATTCAATCTGCTACTCAGAGCAATTATGTTGTTTTGTTCATTATTGCTCTTGTTACTTTGTTAAAAAATATTAAAGATAAGAAATATTACATTAATTTATAGAAAAAATTTAAATGTTTCACATAGCTACTTGAATTTTTATAAAAATTATAATTATATTCAATATCTTGCTTATTTATTTATGAAAACCTCACAAATTATACACCGTTGTAAAGAGAATTTCTCCTTTCTTCAAAGGAAACAATTCAATATGGCGTCCATAACAAAAACAAAGGTTAACTACCACTCAGCACAGATTTTTAGAGATACGTCAATGCTGACAGCAAAAATCGATTCCTGACATCACTCAGTATCAGACTACACATTTTTGTCCAAAAAGTTTGAAAAACACGTGAAAAACGCCTAAAAAGAGAAATACTTAACATAAAATCGGTTTTCTTCGAATATCTTCGGAGCTATTCGGAATTTTTTAAATTTAAAAACGGATCCGTGATCGCCATAAAATTCTGCACATTTTTATCCATATAACCATTTCTGTAACTCTTAAAATAAGAAAGATACCTGTACAGGACAATTAAAAAGTTGTAACCCTGTATTTACGTAAACTGTAACTCGTTTAAGGACTTGGGAGGCCTACTCCGCCGGCGTCGTCGATGGCCTCGCACGAAAAGTGCAATAATTCCCGCTACCGGAAGGTAGGTTCCGGGGGGATCTGTAGATAGCATTGTATATGAGGTCCGTTAGACTGGACATAGTTTAAGCCGTCTCATAAACAAGCGGCTATCTGGACATCAGTCGGGAACAGTCCGGCCTCGCGCGCGCTATGCCTGATCCCTGAGGTAAACATCGTAACTTGCTTCCTATCACACCGCCGCCGCCGCCGCCGTTCAGAAGCCGGCCCCGGCCGCGGGGCGCAGAGGCGGTTTTCGGTGGACGATTGTTCCGAACATAAAAGTTAATGATGTTATTAATAAAATGGCGCGAATGAAATTCGTTTCTGAAAAAATATATATTAAAAAAATTCAAAAGAATTTCAAATTCTCAAATCAGACAACGATGCGATGGTATGGCTTAAATTTGACGTATGAAAAGAAAGGACCACGCACACAGTTGATGAAAATCGGCAACCCGTCAAATTGCCTGAAAAGGCAAAGGCCCAAGAACCAAAAATGAATACTTTTCGAGATAAGCCTCATTGAAAGTGAGCGAATCTCATCGCGCTTATATACATAATTATTTTTACATAATGCCATCTTCTCTCTAACTCTAAGATTTTGCAAAGAAAAACGGACTTAAAGTAAAAAAGTAGACAAAAAGCAAAAAATTTGGAACCAACTAAGAAAAAGGCAAGCGAAAAAAGAGCATGTAAAGAAAAAGCGCACATCCATAAACCTAATGAAGTAAAATTAATTCATGCAAATGTGTAACCTTAGGACTCTACATTTCAAAACTAACAATTACAATGTACATTTTTTTAATAGCACCTACAAAATAACGGGATCTCCTAAAAATTGGTGATAACTGATCCCTCAGGTCACGTAATACGAATCTAAGTTTAAGTTTGTATTAAGTGACAGCAAAAAAACTTATGTAACTTCATGAAATTCTGTGAGGTCGGTCCACCATTTTGGAGTTGACCGCCATCTTTAATTTTGGAAATTCAAACATAAATTAAATAGGTAGTCTATCGATAGACAGAGAAGATAATCTGATTTTGTTAATGCATCTATTTTTATTAGCTATTTCTCCCACATATTAATTGGTTTTAACTGTCAGGTGGTGTAACTTAAATAAATAAATAAATAAGATAATAATTATGCTAATTTACAGGTACATCAGCTATAACAACTTGTTTTTCCAAAGCTCATAACACTTCCAATAAAAGAGTTTATGATCAACGAACTCGCTTTTTTTCTCTCAGAGAGAAGGAGATAGAGATAGAAGAGCCATACGGGTTTCCGTAAAAAATGTCGCTATCTCGATAAATATTCATTTTCTTGAGCCCGTGACAACTTTTAATCATGACATCTCAAACTATGACATAGTTCATTTTCAGACAATCTGACGGATTGCCGATTTCCATTAACCGTGTGCGTGGTCCTTTATTAATAATTTATTATAGGTAATTTAAAATATATATACTTACATATACAGCGTGGTAAAAAATTTCGTTCGAAATTGATGACAGTACCGAAAGGTACTACAGTCCCGAATGGAATAAAGTTCTATGCATAATTTGTACTAAATGTTATAAGCAACTGTGTATTTAATTTTTTTTCTCATAATCATAATTTTGACAATTCTTGCAATGCGCAAAAAGGGCTCGATGAAAAAATGACAAAGAAAGCCCCGTTATTATTTCCCAAAGAAAGTTAAGGACTTGAACCTTTTTTTATAGCACCCTGTAGGATTAAAAATAATTTTGATTAAATTATTTCTATGTTTAACCGTTATGCTTATGAGAAACTATCCTTCAGTTAGCCTTCCAATGCAAAGAATTGTTTATGGTGGATATATTTTAATAACAGGTTAAAATAAAATGTGTTAAAAAAATTATTAAAATTTATGAACATTTATGAAAACTAAACGGGCTATTTTTCCTTAACACATCCTGAACTACAGAATTCTTTACCTGGATGTAGATCGCTCTTTGATAGGGAAAGGATGTAACAAAAAATGCAGGTACCAGTAAATATAAACTGTATATACAGCGTGGTAAAAAAGTTCTGCATAAAATTCATATTTTCGTTAAACTATTTTTTTTTCGATAATCCTCTTACGGCAGCGATGACATAATTTTTTTTTAAATGATAACGCATATTTTTTTCGTTCGAAATTGATGACAGTGATAATTATCCTAAACAACGGTGTGAAAATTTCGATGTCTTACATAACAATTTTTTTTAGAAAAATGCACCTTAAGTTCTTGAATGCAATAATTTGCTGTTTACGGATCAAATGCCTTAGAAAAAAATTTATTCGGCAGAAAGCATTTCAGATAACTTAAGTTGCAACTGGTGTTATGTAATATTTGCGGAATTATTCATCAGATATTGTCAGGATCCTGATTAAACTGCAAAATTTAGAACCAAGTTCAACCGCACAAAATCCAAATAGTATGTAGCAAATTAAGGTCGACTTTTTGTCTTCGAGTTTGCCGATAAATTCCTCAAAAAAA
>NW_019417365.1:615767-660226 GCF_000390285.2 Anoplophora glabripennis | reverse complement strand
AAAAAAAAATAGTTTAACGAAAATATGAATTTTATGCAGAACTTTTTTACCACGCTGTATATACAGTTTATATTTACTGGTACCTGCATTTTTTGTTACATCCTTTCCCTATCAAAGAGCGATCTACATCCAGGTAAAGAATTCTGTAGTTCAGGATGTGTTAAGGAAAAATAGCCCGTTTAGTTTTCATAAATGTTCATAAATTTTAATAATTTTTTTTAACACATATTTTATTTTAACCTGTTATTAAAATATATCCACCATAAACAATTCTTTGCATTGGAAGGTTAACTGAAGAATAGTTTCTCATAACGGTTGAACGAACATAGAAATAATTTAATCACAATTATTTTTAATCCTACAGGGTGCTATAAAAAAGGTTCAAGTCCTTAACTTTCTTTGGGAAATAATAACGGCGCTTTCCTTGTCATTTTTTCATCGAGCCCTTTTTGCGCATTACAAGAATTGTCAAAATTATGATTATGAGAAAAAAAATGAAATACATAGTTGGTTATAACATTTAGTATCAATTATGCTTAGAACTTTATTCCATTCGGAACTGTAGTACCTTTCGGATTCTACCACATTTTTTTTTAAAATTAAATACCCCATAAAATAAAGTAATAATTTTTTAAATCCAGAGTAAAAAATTCCGTCACATTTTAAGGGTGAATCGTCCCTTATTAACCCTATAAAATGCTTCCATCAAACTCTACTTACTGTCGATTAATGTTCTTGGTACACTTACACCGTTCAACAAGTTCTCAGCTTAGTATAAAGGTATGTTGCGTTAAATCACCATATTTTGGGTTCCTCTACATGCTCTTGCTCTGTGTCGGTATTTATGCGAAATATCCTGTTATATCGATTGAAGACAAAGAAATTTCGACTGCTTTTCAATACCCAACAGTTTCCTTTGGCTTCTCTGGTCATAAATATGCCATCTCGTTGCATCCTGCATCTTCAATCCCGATCCGCGCTACGCATTTAAAATTCTGGCGAAGGCGCTGGTGAAAATGAGCCGGTCTCCGCACTGTCGTTATTTATAGATTTATGTGACGTGCCGACGACTCTGGGGAGCTGTCATGAATCAAAGCTTCCTGTCCAGGCCCTCAAGGGCCTGCCCGGAAACTTTACATAATAATGAGTAATGCGCCGCCTTCTTGGCGATCCGTTAATTACAACAACCCGGTTATTAAGGTCGGCGGTTATGAAGAATAATAACACGTGTAGGTGCGATGTGAAAACTGGGCTGTGAACTAAACTTGTAAATAATTTTTAATGAGAAAAATATGAGTAAAGTCATCAGGATCTAGATTATAAAGCATCAACGCTTCGCGTGTAACGTCACTTTGCTAGTGGCGAATATTCCATTGTGGGTGGCAATAAGGTGAAAAGTAATCATCATTAATTCATTCATTCATGTATTCCTGTATTAAAAAATTAATGAAACAGATACAAGAAATGTATCGCCCTGTAGCTAAGTACATGTTATACAATGTGTCCCCGGATGGGGTACCGCCCTCTTGTAAACTATTTTATTGTTAATTTTTCGAGAATTTATTTTTGATAAAAAGTTTTGCTTATCTTGGAAAGCCATGGGTAGTAATCAAATATACAATAAAACATACAGGATGTCCAAAAAATTTCAAAATGTGAAATTTTCAATAAGCAAAGTGCCTTTAATTTTTGTTCGTTCAACAAAGTTGTTCGAGAACTCAAGAAATGCTTAAAAATACAGAGTTTAGTCAAAAAAGAGGAAATCACATTTTGCAAATAAAAAAACACCATTGTTAACTATCTTAAAGCAAACAGAAATTGTATAAAATTATTAACCTTTTATTTTAAATTTAATATAATATAAAAATAGCTTGGTAGAACCATGTCCGGGTTGGTTTCCACGTCGTCCATTTAGGTTTCTTGACGTTTCCTCAGAAGTAACTCTGAAAGTTTCCGAGTTTTTGAAAAGAGCGATATGTCTCTCGAAACGTCAAGAAATCGTTAAAATATTAGTTTTCCTCTGAACTATCTAATTCTATCAAAAAAAAATTATTGAGATTAAGATTTACTTCCAAAAAGTAAGGACCAATTACTTTATGATACATTATGCCACACTAGACATTTACTTTTTTAAATTTTTGACCAATCGAATTGAATTGTAAACTTGGATTATCTTTAGCCCGGTATCTACAATTTTGAGAGGAAACCACGCCATTAGTTGTGAATGTTGATTCGTCAGTAAATAAAAAATTGTGATGAAAGAATCTGTTTCCAATCAGTTTCTCGCTCATTATTAAACAAACGTCCAAACGGCGACCATCATCTCCACAAAGCAATTTGTGATTAAACACTGGTTTGAATGCGTAGATTTTGTTGTATACTAAAATTCTTTGAATATTATATCTGCTAATATCTATGTTTTCTCACTTTTCCTGAGTGACACCTTTGGATTGTCTTGTACAGAGTCCATAAGTACAACAGTAGCATCATCGTTATCATTGTATTCTTTTCTTATCTTTTTAATATTCTTTACATCATCAGTGGTATCGAATTTTATAATTAGCTTGCGAATTGCTCTACAGTTACACTTGGAATATATTCATTAAAAATTTGTATTACATATCGATATGAAACATTGCTCCAGGGTTAGCACTATTAATAAAATATATTCGGTGGGCAATTAATAAGAATAATTGTGTTGACTTTGACATTGATAAGGAAATATCCATACATGGTATGTAAGATATTAAAAATTGTGTTTTTTTTTATTTGCAAAATGTAATTATTGTTATTTACTGACCAAACCCCTTATTTAAGGATTTCCTGAGTACTTGAACAACTTTGTTAAATACAGTTTGTAACGAAACAAAAATTAAAGGCTCTTTGCTTAGAGAAAATCTCACATTTTACTTTTTTTAGACGCAAAACTTTTTATCAAGAATAATTGTTTCTCAAAACATAGAATTCTCGAAAAAGTAGATTTAGCTATAAACAAAATAATATTTCATAATATTTGAAAAGTCTAATAATAACTACATTTAGAAATATGTACGATGATTTACAACTTATCTATAACATTTTGGTGGTATATATACCCCATTAAAAATAGAATCGACATCAAAAATATTATAAAAAAATTTTTGTAGATTATGGAAAATAAATATTTGACAATGACAAATGCGTATGAAATATGCAGTCACATCATCAGAAAATATTATTTTACCGTCCTGTGGGATATATGGACTGTTGCTTTATCACATGAGATATTTTAACGTATTGAAAATTAATCCAAGACTGATCTCAGTAAAAGTAAAAATCAGTAAAATATGTCTAAAAAGTATGTGTTTTATGGAAGAACAACATTATATAAAAAATCCTCAGCTAATACTAGTGGAGACAAGATAGCTTAAAATTACGCATTATTTCGAAATAATTATGGGAAGCATGGATTTTCCTAAAACTTTTTGAAATTACTTGGAGATAAGTATTAGAAAAAAGTTATAAACTTATTTTTGTACGCTAATTGTTCTTTAATTGTTTAAACAATAATAAATAGTCTTTTTAAGAACATTTAAAATAATTCAATGAATTTTAAATCGAACTCTTTCAAAATGACAATTATTTTTTGCTGGATTTACTTTCTTTTAAGCTCTTAACTTCATTCTTTGATGGTTTATTAAACAAAAAAAAAATTTTTACATTATTAAACTTTATTTAATAATAAATTTCACGGATTTTTCATGAAATATTTTTTTTTTAAGAAAAATAAAATGCACCATCTTAAAGTAGAGAGTAGAGATAAGCTTTAAAAAGTGCTCTCATAAAGTTTCAATATCACATTTATAACTATAGTTTTTGATCTATAAAGTATGGCCTAAAAAGTCAAATTTGTGATTTTTTAAAATTATTGAATATGTTGGGCTCAATATTTTTCAAACTAAATTTTTAAGATTTTTTCCATATCGCTCACTATTTCAAACGTCATTTGAAGAGTAATCTGTGAAAGTTACAGATATTTATTTTAAAAATTAAAAGAATGACAGCTATTTTATTATTATCCGCGATAATTTTTAAGATGCAAGCGCACCAAGCGGCGAAAGCAGTAAGCTCCGAAACAAGGTAATTTTGACATTGCCGTTCGCGTTTACACATTCATTTGAACAACATTTGTCTTATTTGCCATTATTATTAGTAATTTTGTTATCAAACTGCGGTTATTTCACTTTTGTGTATTTCATAAATAAATTTTAAGGCAAGTATTTATGTCTACTTTATTTGTCTCTAGCATTACAATGTAATGTACATTTTATTAAGTTATAACTATGAACTTATCCGTTGTGGAATACATTTCCTATTTACATATATGCTAACGAAAACTCTCGTCGTATATTAGAAGGAGAGGCAGTGTTTAAGGCTGATCATGTGGTACTATATGGGAAAATTGAGCAAAGTTAATTTAAATTTAGAAATTTATATTATGTCAGCAGACTAGTGCCCTTACTTACTAACAACCCTCATGAAATTCAGGGAGTATTATCTATCGGCAATAATATTTTGAAAATTTCTTCAATGGTTTGATGAAAACTTAATTCTGGATTTTTCTTGGACCATGAAGAGCAACCTTGAACTGAACAATAATAGTTTGACAGTTTCTTCTTTCTATCCATAATTGCTGACATTTTCCTCACACTATTTTCTTAAAATAACAGTGTTCAAAAAACGAACACTAAATTCAGTTTTAAATAAAATACGAAACGAAGTGTCACACACACAAGAAATATTTACCTTGTTTCGCTAGTATCACTTGTCACCGCCAGAGGGCGAGCTCTTAGCTGCATTCGCGAATTGTACAAAATAATAGAATGACGTAACTTAGTATACGTACTATTTTTTTCTCAAGTTTAAAGACATACAATTTTGATAGCCGGATGACTTCATTCATTTAAATTTTTGTGAGGTCGATTTGATCAATTAGATCAAAAGTTATAACAAATTTAGTGTAGCGCGCTCGGGGCCGCGCGCTCTTCGAGAGCTATACTTGGAGGCCGCCCATCTCATTTTTCGTACGTTAGAAAAAAAATTCTATAGCATTCAATTCGCATTTTAGAAAAAAACTTTATTAACATTTTTTATGTAAAATTTCCTGTTCTTTCGAATGGAGCAGTTAATTTTTTTTAAATTATATTTTTTTTATATATTTTGCAAAAACTGTAATTTTGCAACTAATTTGTTAAATAAATAATTTAGCGTACACTCTACAGTTGGTAACTTTTTATATGTTGTTTCTGCCAACTTTACAAAGCGAAAAATAAAAAGTTCTCTCTTTCAGTAATTTTCGCGAAGTCAAAATCTATCAGGACTCCACTATACTACAAAAATTTAGGATTTGTTGAGGAAGCCAAAGCGAGGGTGATTTTGATGTCTTTATTTTTTATCTAGAAAAACAAGTTTCGTATGATTGAAGTATTTTCAAGATCTAGGATATATATGTAATAACAACTAACGTCATTTTTTCATATATGGTCCTTATATAACGAATATTCCTTTCCCTAATACATAATATCAAAAAAAACATTTAATCGCATTAGATATCAATGAAGCAAAAACTATATAAATATTGTTCTTCCAATTTGTTTGTACTTACAAAATTTGTATTTAAGATTTTTGTTCTTAAATTTTGTTGATATGATAGTTTCTTTTTTGATATTTTACTATAATATAATAAACAAAACTTTTTCACCATGTAAGATATTCAACCTGTAATGTTTTAAGGCCAAAAATTAATTTTAAGTCGAAAATGTTAATTACGAGACTTTATATATTTAATCAGTATTACTGTGGTTTTCACAGCGTTCTTATTACTGTGGTTTTTTGTTCAAATTTTCAAAATGGTATATGTGCATGGCAATGCAGAATGAGTGGATAGTGTTTTAATTTAGCCTGTCAGCAGTTTCTCACTTTTATGTTTTACGGCAGTTTTTTTAATTAAATAGGGGGAAGCACAATAAGTAATTTTTGCAAGGCATGTTTTCCATACGTACTTCAAATTTTGTTTTACTTTCAATTTGAAATTCATTATTGCATCATGTACAATTGTGGAATTAGACCTTCATGGATTTGTAGATGCTCTGCATTCCTACTGCGGGGTTATTTACGTTTCACCGTCCTCCAAACTTGATTTTTTAAGAACCTAATTCCATTATTCTCTCGTATCCCGGCCGGGGGCGAGTAAAAACGGCGTTTTAAAAGAATAACCCGAAAATAATAATTTCTGTTGCGCGCAAGAAAATGACAACTTTTATTTACATCAAGGGAAATTCGGGAGAGATTTCCTCGGCGGGGACGGGGCCAATTGTTCGCGAATTCCACGCGAAGCGCGGCTTAATACGGTTAAGAAATAAATAACCGGCGGGCGGGTATACAGGAAACAGGAAGGTGCTGATTATTTATGATACATTTTTCTCTAATTTACATTTTTCTTGGCTTAAGATGTAAGTAAGTGCCATTAAATTTTATTAACGGTCACATTTTCCGCGGAACAGATGAGGAAATAATTCTCGCAAGACGACAATATTTATGGTCCACCGGTTAAAAAAGATGTCTGCCGCCCCGGAATCCTTCTAATTCCCAAAAAATAATTCGAAATTTTGTATTAGTTTCTTGCACATTTTTCAAAGTTACAAATATCGGGGACTGATAATAGTCATCAAAGTAAGACGAAAAATGTATATGAACATACTCTCTATATGTATTATTATGTGTTTTTTTTGTTTGGTATGGTTTTTATATTTTATATGTTGTTATTGTTGTTATTTGTTTTGATTTATTTTGGGCGCCTTTATTTTTTATATGTTGTTGTTATTGATATGAGACTCACTCAGCGTGTGGGATTCTTTTTTATTTATTTTTATCTGAATTAAAATTTTATATATTTTTTTCTTACTCTAATTTCTTTAAATGAAATATATGTTGTATGTTACAAATATCTACATATTACAATATAATTTTTTATACGACTGCCTTGCAAAAGGGTGTTTTGCCACCGAAAACACGCTCTGAAAACGGTATTTTGCACACGCCGTATGCTAAACATTTTGTACACGGTTATGTCATCTTTGCACACGCGTCTCCAGATTGTGATTTTTGTTTGATGTTGTCACCCAAATTATGCAATGTTTCAAGTTGGCTGAGTTTTATAACAACCGTCACGGCTCCTTTATTTTGTTGATTAGATACTTCAAAAATTGTTGAATTCCCGAAGTTTGGGTGTGAAAATGTGTGATTCTGAAGAGATTTTACAGAAAGCAAGCGAAATATGTTCGGAACTGCTGCCCACAAAATCCAGAAGCAGGTATGAAGCTGAGTTAAGCCGATTTATGGACTGGCGACTAGCCAAAAATGTCCAAACTTTCTCAGAAAACGCAGTAATGGTGTATTTTGAAGAACTATCTAAGAAATATAAATCTTCGACGTTGTGGACGATTTTTTCGATGCTCAAGTCAACGTTAAGTGCCAATCACAACATAGATCTTGGATGCTATAAAAAGTTGCAAGCGCTAATCAAACGAAAATCCGAAAACTACGTCCCAAAGAAGTCCCAAATCCTAACAGAAGATGATTTTTGCCGGTTTTTGAAGAAAGCATCAGACGACAAATATTTACTTATCAAGGCGGTGGTGGCAGTTGGACTATCTGGGGCATGTCGAAGGGAGGAATTATGTTATCTCAAAATAGAAGACACCAAAGATTTCGGCAGTGCTATGCTGATTAAACTGAAGAATATAAAAACAAAGGTACCAAGGTGTTTTACAATTACAGGAAACCTTTACACTATCTTAAAAAAGTACTGTGTTCTTCGTCCTCCTAATCTGAAGACAGGCAGGTTTTTTTTAAACTATCAAAACGGAAAATCTTCAAGCCAAAACGTTGGCATCAACAAAATTGGAAACATGGCTAGGTAAATCGCAAGTTTTTGATGCTAGAGGATCCAGAAAGTTACACAGAACATTGTTTTCGGCCTTCATCGGCCACAATTCTAGCTCAAATCTGCTTGCTCTCAAACGCCATGGAGGGTGGAAATCTAGTACAGTTGCCGAAGGCTACGTTGATGACTGTTTGAGAAATAAAATGGAAGTTTCGAAAAAGATAGAGTCTTCAGTGTCTTCTGCTGCCACAGAACCAGAACAACGATAGTCTACTGGAATACAACAAGAAAACAACGACCGCACGTTAAAAAACTGCACTAAAAACACAACACCAAAAATATTCTCTATTACCGAAAATAAGGTGCACAATAATAATAATACTGCTTTTCCCAGCGTAACCTTGAAGGAATGTTCAAATGTTACCATAAATATTAAATATTAGTTTCTTTTGTTAATGCGTTAGCAATTTTCTTCATAAAAACGAGTTAAATTAAAAGTTGTATTTAATTTATTTTGTTATTGAGTTGGCAATTTTAGTAATAAAAACGATTTAAATTAAAATTTGATTTTTGTGGTCTCTGTTTGCAGTCGTATAAAAGGTATCGTAAAAAACTCGTTTGAAATCCTCTTTACACACTCGCTCGACTTGTAAACCTCGCCTTCGACTCGGTCCACCAATATGTCTCGCTCGTGTGCAAAGAGTCGTTTTCAAACCTTGTTGGGTCATAGGTTTTTTTACAATTGACAACTGTTATACTTCTTACACTAGATTAATAAAACAAGAAATTTACCCCCTAAATTCTACTGTTACAGTGCAAAATAGTGTTTTATAATGTAAGTAGTTCAATTGGTTGACAATGAAATTATGCATTAATTATACATAAATGCAGTGAAATTTTTAATGTAGAAATTTTTGTACCGCTTTATTTTCAAATTTGCAAATTTGTTTAGCTAATTTTGTCGACACTTACAATCGTAGAATTATTGCTGGTTATTTAATCTGCATGTAACCGCGCTGCACTGTAAATCCTCCTGCATGTAATAGCACTGGTTTGAAGTTTCCTCGTTGAAACGCCGTCACGCCACGTCAAAATTTCCGAAGTTTCCTTAGATGTTTTTTTTCCTGGAATTCTTACAGATAAAAACTGAACTATTCTTTTAATAGATTTCACTTATCACTTTTTATTTATGCTTGTTAACCTTGTTCAAATTTGTTGTTTTACAATTACTTATGTTGATGTTGCTCAATGAGTTTTCGAACTTGTGTAGCTTCAATTAATGTGACTTTCGGACTTTTGACAGCTGTATCTGTCCATGACATTTCACCACCAAGATGGCTTGATAAGTATACATTTTTCACTAACTTGTTGATTTTTATTGATAGCAATTGTTTATTCTAGGAGCAAACTAGCGGTGTTACTGCTACAGGTAAACATGGAAGACTGGCTGCCTCGAGCCCGGAGACTAGTTTTAATAAACGTGAAAAATAAGTGAATGTTTCTATAGCAACAATAACAAACATTTTTGAAAGTTTATTTATGCAAATACTGACTTTTAGACTGAATTATGATGCATGCAATTTACATTTTCAACTTCCTTGAATTTTTTGCATCTTTTGATACCAATAGCACGTTTTTAGGTTAAGTTAAAAGTCATGCCAAAATTTTACATATATTTACAAATTTCAACCAAATTTTGATAAATATCTTAATTCTCAGCATGTCTGTCCTTTCAATGTCTTTAGTACAATTTTTTTGACATCTTTTATACAATCTTTACTTGTTTTTCAGATGTAAACGAAAGAAAATTTCAAAGTACTCCGTTCATTAAGTATTAATAAAGTCTACACAGTAATTTGAACTTTGGTTGGAGTTTAAACACAGTTTATGAAGTTATGAGGGTCTTTTACATTCTGCACATATGATTTTGCAGTCCTACTACACTATACAATTAAAAATTTACAAATTCTAACGGAACAACAAATGTCAACATTTAAATGATACATAAAAGTTTTCACAGATGCATAGGTTTACATACACATACATTCTGGTCACAGGTGTACTCTGCTTTGTTTATATACCAGTTTTATTGCATAAATCATCATCATATATCATCATCCGTCGATGACTTGTCAAAATTCCTCTATATTTTTAAATGTGCTCATGCCAGAACTTTTAATTGACATTTAATATTGTAATATGGTTCTTTACTGTTTTTTATAACATAATTATGCTACATGAGTGCATTTAAATAGTTTTATGAATATACTAATTCAATTTTTACCATAATTTTGACAGTCGAGACGTTTTATCGTGAAAATTTATTAATTACATCATTTTAACTTATACTATTGATAAATATCCTTCATTTAAATTCATTACACCCTGTTTGGGTCTATTTCAAATATATTCAATCTCAAAATTTGTGTTTATTCGACAATTTTATGTTTCCGTTGCAGAGAAAAGAATCGATTAAGTTTTCAAATTTAATAAAACATAACAGTATTAAAGTATAATAGTCGCACTTTTACTATTTTATTAATTTCGACATTTTCTCGAGAAAAGTGTATTTCAAAAAGTTACATAATACTAGTGGCTCTCTTTGTATTACTTCAGAGAACTCAATGGCTCTTAATCTCAGAAACGAACTATAGGAGTATCCGAGTCGGTGGTACACCCCGAGGAGAGGTGAGAGCTTAGTGGCCGCCGCCGCCCTGATCTACTCTTCCCCCAGGACGTGAAATTATGCCTCATATGAACGTATAGCCGCCATTATTCAAACTATACCCTTTAAATTTGTTGCTCAAGTTGCTAACTAAATTACATCATAAATTCTTGTTTATATTTATCGCACAACAATGTATTCTCTATTTATCACGGTCGTTATGCATTTCCTGCAGACCCAGATAGTTATTAAGTTGGTGAAGGTTTTTTTATGTTTAAGCCCACAACGCAGGGCCCAGAATATTATGATTTTTTTTTAGTAGCTAATTCTTCTGGGCGTCATATTTTTAAAACAGTTTTCATTTTATTTTATTCAATATTACAGTACAACACAGTTGTTGTGACGAACTTTCTGTGCTAATTGTTCAGGTAAAAATTAACCAAAAAAAAACAAGTGCGTAAATTTTGACAGAGTGTTCTTTTCAATTCTGTTAAATAAGACTCTCTTTATTGTTCAACCATGTTGAATATACACAACCTTAATAAATGACTACAAGCAACGTTACCAGTAATTTTGTTTGGAACAGTAATGTCATTTCCCTCACGTTGGCAATTAAATTTCGCTAAAATTAAAACATAACATTCTGTTCCACCGCCTGGTGATTGGTGCAATTTTTCACGAGATTCTATTCAACCAATCAGCGACACACTATCTGGACCGTAGGTATAACGGTTTGTTATTGTTCGTTGTAATTAATAATATTGCTGACGCCAAGATTTAGGGATTTTTCGTTACCAATACCAGCCCTGCAATGTTGGTTGTCTAACGTCGGAGGTCACGTGGCTTGTAAACATTTATGAAGGCTCTGTAGTAAGTTAAATTACACAGCCACACAAAAAAAGAAAAGTAGTCTGTACTTTTCATGCGACATATGTTATCGATAGTATTTTTGCCTCCTGATCACGAATCCGGTGTCAGAATTGAGCTATCACATCACAGAAATTTCCTAACCTCAAAAAACAGGTCAAAAATAGCAAAAATTTACGAAAAAGTGCTAGGAAAACTATAATTTTTTTTATATTCAATTGTTCATTTATATAGTTAAGACCCCGCCGAACGTGAATTAGCGGAGAGAATTGATGGTTCTTTTTCTAACCTCAAAAAAACGGGTCAATTAAGGTCAGATATCACGAATTTTCAAAAAATAACACATTCGCGCCAAATTTGGTATACGGGGATTTTCGAGGTCACTGATCACGAATCCGAGATCAGATTTACAAAATTCAACCCGTGAATAGATCTTTTACAGAAAAAAGACCAAGATGTAGCCGGAAAAAAGTAGATTAACACATGATTGGGTACTCAGGTTATAAAGTAAAATATTACAAAATGAGTTTCGCAATTCTGACCACGAATACGTAATCAGCGACCCCGAAAATCCCCGTATACCAAATTTGCTGCGATTCTATTATTATTTGAAAATTTGGTCGGCCATTTTGGATCCGCCATCTTGAACTTTACAAAATTGACCTCGGATCCGTGATCAGCGACCCAGGAAACCCTTATATACCAAATTTGGCCCGAATCTGTTATTATTTGAAAATTCGTGATATCTGACTTTAATTGACCCGTTTTTTTGAGGTTAGAAAAAGAAGCATGCTGACCGCGGATTCACATTGGGCGGGGTCTTAACTATATAAATGAACATTTGCATATAGAAAAAAAATCAGTTGTATTTTTCCTAGCACTTTTTCATGAATTTTTGCTATTTTTTACCTGTTTTTTGAGGTTAGGAAATTCCTGTGATGTGAGCTATCATAAGGAGGCAAAAATACTACAGATAACATATGTCGCATGAAAAGTACAGACTACTTTTATTTTCTCATGTGGCTGTGTTATTCAACAATATTAGTATTATTTTTTAAGTCAATCAATCTTTAGGTAGTTGTGTTTGTGGTACAAAAATGCAGTTCGATATTAAACATGTGTATTATTAATTTTTCATTATTGTCTATTAAAAGATAAAACAGACTTTTGTAGTTCCATACAACACTCAAGATTTTCAAAAACTTAAGCTGATATTTTAGAATCTTTTTATCATATTTCAGAATCATTTTATCATCAATATATTCACGTAATGTTGCGTGCAATTTTGTTGCGTATAATTTATTTATTATTGGAGATTTGAATTTTCCTGAAATAAAATGGCCCATTACACATATCTCTGACGACATAAACTCCAAAAACTTATTTATGGATTTTCTAGTACACTCCATTTTAATTCAGCTTGTAAATGAACCTACTCGATATTGTATTAACCATTAATCCTTGACTTCGTTCTAACCAACGATGAAAAACTTATATCTAACTTGGAAATTGGTCTATCGATAGGAAAGTCTGACCATTCAATAATAACAGCACATATACAATTTAATCCACAACTATTTGTTTCAAGAAATAACTTTTACACTCAAAGATTTTGCCAAAGTCAATCAAGAGTTTTCAGTTTTGGATTGGAATCTACTACTAAGTGATACCTCTGACTTCGATACAAAACTGGAAAAGTATCAAATCACTGATTAGAATTAATTAGAAATTAATATATAGGAATAATTTAAAACCTTGGATAGACTTGAAAGCTCTACGTATGGATAGACACAAAAGAAATCTTTGGAGGAAATATAAGCGCGCTAAAGATATCCAGGATTTCTTGACTCATCGTCATTTTTCTAATACCCTTAAGGAGCTTTTAATTACTACAAGAAAAGGCTGCAAAAAATGTCTGCATACCCTTTCTGCAAAATGATAACGGAAATCTATGTGAACATAATACTTCTTTAAACAATGTGCCGATAATATTACTTTGCCACTTTATCTCATCATGTCAGAATCTTTTTCACAATAATATGTCCCGCTAGTTTGGAAGTTAGCATCTGTCACGTCCATCTATAAGAAAGGGGATGAGCTAGACCCCAGTCGCCCAATAAGTCTGCTTCCCACTATTTGCAAAGTTATGGAATCAGTAATCACTGAATCGATGATGGAGTTCCTATTACGTAAAAATATCATACCAAAGCAACAACATGGATTTATTCTTGGCAGATCGACACTGACTAATTTACTTCACTGTGTAAATGACTGGATTATATCTCTAGACATGAATAACCCAATCGATATTATCTATTTAGACTTCTCCAAAGCGTTTGACAGAGTACCAATGAGAAGATTGTTGTATAAATTAGAACATCTAGGAATTCGTGGAAACTTGAATCCATCAAGGATTGGGAACTTTTTCAAAGTCAGAGTGGGGGAATCTTTTTCCGAGAAAAGCCCTGTTTTGAGTGGAATTCCGCAAGGTTCTGTATTTGGCCCATTACTGTTTCTCATTTACTCCAGTAGCATCCAACATCTAGTCAGTAACAAAACATCTTTTTACGCAGACGACACCAAGATATTCGCTAACTCCATCATTCGTCATGAATCTCTTCATAAAGATTTAACTTCCATCAGCAACTGGTGCAGCAAATGGCTCCTTAAATTAAATACATTTAAATGTGTAGTGCTTCATCTGGGTAAGAACAATCCTCTCTTGCCATATCATTTGAAGGGACAATTACTTACTACATTGTCAACGCATAACGATTTAGGTGTCTTAATTAACTCTAAACTATCATGGTCAGACTATGTAAGCTCAGTGTGCAAACGTGTAAATACTAGATTATTTTTATTCCGCAAAACTTTTTGAAATTTATCTTTCGAAACTTCTTGCAAGCTGTTCTGTAGTTATGTGCGACCAATTATTGAATACGCCGGTCCAGTGCCCCGATCTCATCCGCGATAAAAAATCGCTGGAAAATATTGAACATACAGCAACAAGGTTTTCCTTCGGAGACGTGAGACCATCTTATATTGAACGACTATCAATGGCCAAGCTCACAAATTTTCTACAGCGCCGTCTTCGTGGAGATCTAATTATAACATTTAAAATCTTAAAATACAATTTTGGAAATCTATCTTTGCTTTACACTCTCAATGTAGATAACCGATTACGTGGACACGATTTGAAACTAAAAAATAAAATTTTAAATCCAGGACTAGACAATTTTTTCTAAGGAACAGAATTTTTTCCACTTGGAACAATTTACCAACATCGATTGTCAGTGCGCCATCAGTGAATATTTATAAGAATAGACTAGAAGATGTTCAAATTATAATGTGCAAGCATGTAAACTTAGTTAAGCTATAGTATTGTACGCCACTGAAACCCTTATGTATATTCCGTTTTTCTTTTTTTTTTTTTTGGCATAATAGGTTCTTCCTCTGCCCTAGTCTAAACTGTAATAATAATAATAATTGTAAATGTCGTCATCTTTAGAAAAACCTCTGTTCATAAGCGTTAACAAATTTATGCTTACTTACTAAGGTCATGTTTCTTATTCAGTCTTCAAAGATATTTAACATCCTGCATCTCTAAAACCTTTTTTTCTTTATATGGTCTAAAGAATCACCACCTGAAATATTTTTACGTACCAAGTTACACCTTGCTCTAATTAAAAACAATTGAGCATCGCTAAAAATAAGGGACAGAGAGGACATTTCGATTTTTGGACATCGGTTTGAATGCAGACAGAAGGCATGTAATGATCGTCGAACCATAATTTAGTGACTAAAAATGACGCCATTTGGCGCGGATGGTTAATAAACGTCGCATACGATCCGCTCGGTCGCTATCCTCCACAGACGCAATAAATAATTTACAAAATGAAGTGGTGGTACCAAAATAATGTGTTCGAATGTAGGACATTGCTTGCTACTAATGGGCATTAGCGGGGACCCATAAATTCCGGCGGTAATAATTGGAACTGGAGTCCGGTCTGTTGTACTTAACAGCCCCCGTTTTAAATAAAACGTCGGGGGGGCGGCGGCAAGGACGGCAATTACCGCTGTATCTGCAACTCTCCGCCCGCCTGATGGACTGCACTGCACCAGGTGCCAGGAGTCCGTAAATATCGGCTGTCCTTAGAACGGGAATAATGGCTAGTTGCATATGAGAGCAATTCCCGTTCCCCCATAATTTATACTAATACATTTTATTCGAGATACAGACAATGCAGCGCTAACTAGACCTTACGGTAACATAAAATGTAACGATACTTAGGGTGTCCCAGAAAACAGGAGTCACACGGCAACCACAGATTCGTAAGGCAACAATTCAATTACCAAAAATGTTTCGTTTAAGGGAGTTAAAGCTTTTCAAATGGTTTCTCATTAATATCTGAGAACTGACAAAGTGCCCGAATCTAGTTTAGAAAACACTATAAGTGCGTGGAAAGTAATAAAAAGTATCGTTAGACATTTCATTCCCTACATGAGAGAGGTAGGAGGCGAAGTATGACCCCCTTTTTAATATATTTTCTCTGCTTATGAATCTTCTAACAGAAACGTCTATTCTAAATTATTTTTCAATTTGTCACGAAAAATGACTCGTTAATTTTTCTTAAAATCGGTAGTTTTCGAGTAAAAAAGATGAACTTTGCAGTTGCGAAAAAATAGGGGATTAAAGTACCAAACTGTTTGTTACGTGTGAATCGATTCTACAAACACGAACTTCTGTTTTTTATTTCAATTTGTTTATATTAAAAATGTATCTAAAAAAGTAACACAATAATAATATAAATGAACTGTTATATCAAATGGTCTCATAAAAAGTGTTCGGAACGGTTTACTATAAGTATATATTCAACGTAGGAAGCTGAAATGCATTTTTCGTACAACTGTAAAATCAGCCCTTCTTTAAGGACTACCCAAAGAAAAAAACGCGCATGCTTAAATCCAACAACATCAGCGGCCAAAATCTAGATGGATTTCATTCAATACCAATCCATTTTCATAGGCATAATTCATTGAAATATCTTAATACGTTTTAGAATAAATGTACTTAAACACCATCGTGGATAAAGCACATTTATTCATGTTAATTCGATGGCAAATTCAAAGTAATTCTATTGAGATTATATGGCACCTTGGTAGGAAAAATTAAATAGTCAATATTCGTCGCTATAAAACGTTTCGTTGCTAAAATTAATGACTCCTTTTCGAGTAAAACATAACTCATTGGCAAAAGGAATTTTCGTGTAAAAAATTAAGAGTGTTTCTAAGCTATCTCTAATGGTACGATCCAAAAGGGACCAAGCTGTGAAATGAACCTCCAAAAAATCTTGTATTGCTTGAAGAAGATAAGACAAAATGGTTTTTTATTATCCAGTTAATGGTGCTTTTCCAAACACTCGTTACTTACATACAGGCTCCTATCAACACAAAGAGTAGTTGCTACAATTTTCGCGTCCCTGATAAACATTCAATCTAGGAACTTAATGTTGATATTTTTTACTACTTTTCGGGTCCTTATAACGTGTATCAAATTAATTCAGATACGTCATCCTAGTTCTCAGATATTATTGAAAACCCTGTTCAAAAGTAGCACTTTTAACACCCTGTAATTTTTTCAAGAAGCATTTTTGGGTCAAAGTAAGAAATTGTTTTTATCTGAAGCATCTGTAGTTTTTGTGTGACTATTGGTTTCGGGGATGCCTTGTATAATAAATCATTATAATTAAAATAAGCAAAAGTAGACGAAATAATAAAAAAAATCTAGTTTATTGTTTTCGTTTGTTTGTTTTGTTGTTGTTAGTCTCTAAATATAGTAAATTACAAAAAAATACTAGATTTTTAGGTGACCTACATTGTGAAGGATATTTCAGTATTTTATTCTGAGCAGTAGCAAGGACTAACAAGGACCGTGTGGCCTAATGGATAAGGCGTCGGACTTCGGATCCGAAGATTGCAGGTTCAAGTCCTGTCACGGTCGATTTCTTTTTTTTTTCAATTTTCTTCCAGAGAAATGGTAGAACACGGTATCTTTAAAATTTTTCTATTCATATTCATAATTTTTTTAATATTTCAGAATGCGTAATATTTAAACTAGGTTATATTTTCTATAATATTTTTTGTCATCGTGTAGGTATATCATTTGCAAATAATTCCAATCTACATAAATATAATTTTTGTTTCAACAAGCAAAATACCGAATACAGGGTGTCTCACAGGGTAGTCCACAGTCATTAAAGAAACATTCTTCGTGATAAATAAGCAAAAACAAACGTTTATCTATAAAAACACCATATTCGAGTTATAGTTCTGTAAACATGAATACACAATACTTGAAACTGAGAAAACTAAGTTTTATGATTTCACGTTATACTACCATTATTTTTATAAACAATAATCTTTTTTTAAATTACTATTATAATCTACCAAATTCGAGATGGCTTAATGTCTCCCCTGAAACTATGGAAAAGTTTCAGTTTTGATGTTAATTATCCAGGGTTAGTCAAAAGTATGGAAACCCTCAAAAATCTCAGCGGGGAAGCGTTTTTAGGAAAAATAGTGAGGGCAAAAGTCTCAGTATTTTTCACCGCGCACCCGATGCTAACCTTGACCTTGAGGTCAAGGTCAAGGTTCTAGGTCATATCAAGATTTTTAAATAGCGACCCACCTTTTCGACCCCGGAAATGAAAAAAGCATAAAATTCTGCACCCGAATATGACATTGACTGTGACCACAAGGTCAATGGTTAAGGTCAGTTCAAGATCAATTGTTTATTCTTACTGTAATTTTTTTTATTTTTAACTGACCTTGACCTTGATCTTTAGGTCAAGGTCGAAAGAACATGTCTAGGTCATATCGGTTTTTTGGAGTAGCAACCCCTTATTTTTTTTAACATAAAACACAACACAGAAATGAGACAACCCCCTAATCCAAAGGCTGTGCGGAAGAGGGCTACAGTTGAAAAAACGTGGACAAACACGATTATTTTTCAACAAGTTATTTTTCCGGCTGTCATTTTTCATTTCGACCATTTTTTAATGACTTCAAGATCAAGGTCACTAAGGAGTACCATCAGGTATCTACTCAAAGATTGTCACTCCCTCTGATTCCGTAGTTAAAAATAAGAAATTACAGTAAAAATCAACATGATCTTGAACTGACCTTGGCCATTGACTTTGAGGTCACGGTCAATGTGATATTCGTATGCAGAATTTTCTGCTCGTTCCATTTCCGAGGTCAAAAAGGAGGGTCGCCGTTTAAAAAAACCAATTGGATCTTGGTATGATCTTGAACCGTTACCTTCGTATGCGCCGTGAAAAATGCTGAGACTTTTGATATCACCGTTTTTCCCAAAAATGCTTTCCCGCTGATATTTTTGGGGGGTTTCATACTTTTGACTGAATCTGTATATTATCTATTCACTAAATCAAACACTTGATTATAAAGTTGTAATTTAAATTTTTCTTGTGTATTTTTCAGTGTATACTATTAATATCCTTGGTCTTGTAATAGATATTGTAATTTTATGCAAATAAATTTATTCTTATCATTAAGCCTACCTGGAAATTGCCTTGTCCCTTCAAAACGTCCCTAAATTTCCACACACATAGCCATTACCCAGGTAATTTCAGAGACAATTTATGTAGCCGCGAATAGACAAAGTCAGTAAAGAGAAGCTATTCCTTATTGGCGCCTAATGCCGGGTCCTGGAGGACCCATAACCTGTTATACGCCGCCTATAAGGTTTCTGACTCTACTGTCGGGAGTATTCCGTAAATACCTCCGGCTACCTGCTGGACAAAGTCCATTTTCCTCTCCCCGAACACTAAGCTATACGTATTTAGATGTCCACTTTATATTTACTGCCCCTGAGAAATAATACTGTGGGGTACGTGCCATGAGACGTCTCTAATTTACGGTTGTTGCTAACTTTCAAAGGATTATTAATAAGTATGCCGGGGGCGTGGTACTTAGGTGGTCATAGATTTGTTGGTATGCACGGACGTGCAAGTTTATTAACAGTAGATTGCAATACTTATTCGCGAAGTATTATAGGAAAAATGTACCTGTACAGGAAGGTTCACGATTTATCAAAAAGTACTGTACTACAATAAAATATTTACACATTTATATCTTATTAATGCTGGCGATTCTCTTTAAACCGTACTTTAGTTGCCTGGGTGTCTCAATTAACAAGCATACAAATTAAGGGTACTATTTTTTTTTAAATACTAACGGCAGTATATTTATGAAAAATGAATATATCCATCAAACATTATTTTTCAGGCCCATTGTTTCACGGTACTGTGGACCTCATAGCAGTTAGAAAACCTTTTTCCACTCATAAGCACCTTCAGAGAAACGAAAAGATCAAAATCAGATGGTGCCAGTCCAGGATTGTGAACGGGGTGGTAGATGATGCTCCAACCGAATGAATCCTTGAGTTGTTTTGTGGTGTTGGCTGTGTCGGGATGTGTGCTATCATGGAACAAGCTCACTATCTTCGTTAAGATTCCCCTTTTTTTGTTCTGTGTCGCCCTCCATCGTGTTTTCAGGGTTTCAGAGTACCGCGCAACATTAATTATTATTATTTTCGCCTGGGGCAAAAAGTCAATGAGAAGAATCCCTTTACTGTCCCAAAACATAGTTGCCATGATTTTTTAGGACGAAAGAAGGGTTTTCAATTTTCTTGCGGGTGTCGCCACAGTACTGATTGTCTTTTCGTCTAAAAGTTGTAGTGGACCTCCCACCTTTTGTCATCGGTTAGAATAAGTCAAGGAATTGTTCACCTGGCAGGATTCGGAATAGCGGCACTCCTTTCAACACGCCACTACAACAATAGTTCTCAACTGACAGAGAATTGACACCCTGGCACTGATTGCAGTGTTGCCAACTTTGAGGAGTAATGTTGAGCATGAGAGTAATATTAAGGATATTACTATTAATTAACATGCTTTTATTATTACATAGGTATATTTCAAGGACTCTTTCCAAATATAAAAAAATATTAAATAGATGAGGTCAGATAAATATCCAATTACCAATAAACAATTTCGTAACGTGTATAATAATCCCGTAGCCATAACTAACATGGCTAAGGCAACTGAGCTAACTCGGGTTAGCAGCCGGGGGTGAGGAAGGGGTGGCATAATAGCGGCAGCGAGTGGTGAGGAACAACTGAATGCAAAGCCTGATTTACGTTTTTCCTGCGACAGATTTTAATGTTATTTCGAGTCACAAATTGCTTAAATTGCGTCGTGATTCAGGGAGCCGACGTTAACTGGCGCTCATTAGACTGAGCCGGGATTCACCTTATATTTATTCATATTATTGAAATGAATCCGGAGATTCTGGACCTTAACTCAGCCAGGATGGTGCCCCCGACTCCCGTGTCTGGAGCGCTGCATTCGCCCGGTCTCATCATCGCCAATTTATCGGTACGAATGGTAACCAAAGTACTGCGCAATAAAATAATACCGTAAAAATTAAAAACATTTAATAAATTATACATTTAATAACAAAAATTAATGCATACTAATTTATTAAACAAATATAGGAATTTGTAATAAGAATCGTTTAAAGTCAAAGGATAGAAAAACTCAATGGCTATAACAATCTATAGGTGCATTATTTCTCAATAATTTTTAAGCAAACTTCAACCTACTATCTTCGAAATCGTTATTTATGACAAGACACAATATTTATTGTCATTTCATTTACCCAATTTTCTAGGCAATTCATAAGATTCACTGACACTGCATAAAATTTGATTTGATACCACAATTTTGTTTTGAATTGATTTTTCCACGTAAGATTCTACCACCATCGAATATTTCGAGCTCTGCCTCTTCAGTTTTAAAACATCTCCTCCTGCATTAGCGAGCCTAAAACTTTGACCCATATACCTAATATATCTACCGATTTCGTTTGGTATTTTTTCAAAGGTATTAATACCTATCAACTGAACATTGCTATAGTTAACAAATAGTCGATTATGTGTTGCTGCTGGTGAGCTAACAATAGCGTATTTTCTATTAATTTGAATCATATTTTAAAAATCTCTCGTTTCACGGTTATAAATAACTACAAGGTTTATTAGTTTTTCATGTTGAAGCTTTCATTATCGACATACTTCACATCATCAACGTGAAAAATTGCTAATCTACAATTAGCTACTTCACTTAAAGGAAGTACTGCATTAAAATTACCTTTGTTATATACCTGTATTTAATCTCTGCTGAACAATTTTGATTTCTCAATACGTATCCTACAACTTGCCGTTGCATATAAACAGTTAACTAAGAAAATTGTTTAGTATTTTTCAGCTGTTAGTAAAGCTTTCACTATTGAATATTCGGACCAAGAACTCGTCAGTTTTATAGGCTTTTATCCTTTCTGAAAAATAAGCAAGTAACTAATTTTCCGTAAGATTCTTCGCTTTTTTGAAACAGACATAATCGATGAATCGTTTGTATATCAATTCATATTATTTTCGTTGACGTCATCGCGTGTGCGATTTCCGAAATATCTGAAGGGGGGGGGAACTATATCACTCTAATCACTGTCAAACACTTGTAACTTGATATTTTCATTCAAATTTTTAAGAACAACACTGGGTTACAGCTTATCAACATTACTTAAAGTTTTTAATCAAGCCATTCGACTTTTTAGACTTGATTTTTTAAATAATTAACCAGAAACCAATATGGTTTTATTTCTAAATTGGTCAAATTGATGTTGTTTATACCGAGTTCCTAAAAACTTTGATCAAATTGACCACCGTTTCAAAAACTAGGAATATTTTGTGCTGCAATTCTTTTTCTTCTTCCACTCACACCTAGAGGATTATTGTTATCATTACTTTAGATTGAAAACATTATAGAAAAACATACATTATAGAAAAAAACTTAATACTATTAAGTTTTTATATTATTTACTTCACAATATAACATCGACTGTCGATTTCTACTTCCAAATAGTGACTAGGTAGGTTAATATGATTGTATAAAATCTATTACATTTTATTTTTGTTTTTGTATAAGTATTTGTTTTTTTTTGTATTTCTGAGTATTGTTATTTTAATTATATTAATGCATTAATACACCATTATATAATATTCTTCTGTAGGTGTAAGTGATCCGCAGGAAAATAAGAAAAAAGAAGGCGGAGAAAAATGAGTGATAATGACTACTGAGTAGGGCTGTAAGCATTATTTATTAAAGAGCAACAAATTAAATTATTTACAATACACCACCATATACACCAACGGATAGGAATTAATTACGCAACATCCGTTAACAAAATCAACAATATACTAACGTGACGTGAACGTGAAAAGCATTCTGACGCAGCGGCTCATGCAGGTCACGGTTGACCCGCTTGGCACGCCAATGAATTGCGGCCTACTAATGAGTGTCCCGAATTTATCTCCTTATTATTTTAAGATAGTATAGTAAGCAAAAAATAAGTTCATTCAAACTTCAACCAAAGTCCTCACCGACACTTTTAGACATGGGTTTCTTTGCATGTTTGTTTAATTTCTTCAATTTTCAAGTTTACAGAACGGCGAAATATAAAAAATAAATAAATACAACTAAGTCGTCAGTGCCGCGAAAAACAACTACTCCGAGGGCTATTTGTCCCTACCGGCACTGAATTACATTCGCGACACCCAGTACAATAGCTAGGATCGTTCATCAGCTGGTCCCACCAGGCACAGACCGGTTTCGGACTTATTAGTCCTCATCAGTGTGTCATAGGTAGGACAACCGATGAACGATCCAGCTGTTATAAAGTCGTAAACTCCCGACAAGAGGTACATAGTGCGCGAAGCACAAAGGCTCCATCTATCGCGCTGACGTCCACTATGCCATTCAAATGGCTACTACGGTGGAAGCGACCTGCTAAAATTTGCCAGGTACTTTATTGCAAGAATGTCGCCTATAGAGGGCGAAACACAATGTTCATCAGCTGGTCCCACCAGGCACAGACCGGTTTCGGACTTGTCCTACCTATGACACACTGATGAGGACTAATAGGTCCGAAACCGGTCTGTGCCTGGTGGGACCAGCTGATGAGCGATCCTAGCTGTTGTACTGGGTGTCGCGAATGTAATTCAATGTCGGTAGGGGCAAATAGCCCTCGGAGTAGTTGTTTTTCGCGGCACTGACGACTTACATTGTGTTTCGCTCTCTATAGTTGACATTCGTGCAATAAAGTACCTGGCAAATTTTAGCAGGTCGCTTCCACCGTAGTAGCCATTTGAATGGAAGTGGAAGTCAGCGCGATAGATGGAGCCTTTGTGCTTCGCGTACTAAATACAACTATTTCAGAAATGACAAAAATAATAATAATTAGAGAACAGCTATAACAATTCGAAATTTGTTTACAAAGTATGGCAGATTTGAATGAATGCGATTTTGACAGAATTAAGTTAATTGTCGCCCAAACTGACAAAAATGTTAATAAAAGGTCTTGATAATCAGCTATTACTATATTATTATTGAGTTGAACTAAACTAAATTATTTTAAAGTACTACAATATGCTTACAAAAACTGCATTTTTGATATAGTCTTCCTGCTTCATAGCACACTACTTGCTCTTTCTTTGAAAAAGTACAAACAAATGATGAATCTAATGGCGTCAAATTTTAATAGTACGATGGATCTAATACCTATTTTCAGAGTAAATAATCACTTTTCAGAGCACAATAATCTCCTTCGGTGAACTTATGTTAGTTTCAAGCGGATTAGCGAGATTCAGCTCGTACTAATCACAATTATACCTTATTGCCACACTGTAAGAAAAATTGAACTTATTTTCACTCACTTTCACTCAATAATGTATCAATTTCTGTCCATACCTGATTGAGTGAAACTTCCCTATGAGTACAACTAAAACTTTATGAGTGAAACTGTCAGTTTTAGTTCAAATATTATCAAAAGTGCGTAAAATTATCAAAATGCCCAATATTGACTGAAAATATACTCAAATAATTTCACTCAATGGATTCACTCACTATCTTTTTGCTTTCACTCAGAACATTTTTTTTTCAGTGTACTGCCACTAACATCTCAAAAATGTTTGGCATTTTTTGAAACCACGATGAAAAATGGAATAACGAGTGTTTTCAAGCCAATAGTTCTTATTTTCGGCTCGGTAGAGATGAAAGTTGGTTCAAATATTTATTTGTAAAGTATAAGCAGGTTTGTGGACAGTAGAATTAAGTGTTGTTACAAAGCAGGAAATATACGACACAAACAATATTTGTAAGCGTTATTAAACAATTCCCGTCTTTAAATGATCTTTGCTTGTAATAAGAGGTATTTACGTAACGTACTTTTTAAAGATGATAACACCAACAGCGAAATGCCAAGCAGATCACGCAGAGCATCATCACCTAGAAAAAAAACATATTAAAAAAATTGTTATGCCACAGTTTATGAAATACAGAAGAATATTAAATGTCTAAGTAAAAGGAATGTTCTTTTTTCTTAGTGTGAGCTTTATAAGCGATAATAAAAACAACGTTTTAATAGGAAAGTACTAAATTCTAACACTCTGAAACATTTGGGGTGTTTCACGGGTTCGTCAAATTTTTTAAACATCGCCTCCTCGTCAGCGGACGCCCAAAAGTTAGTTAATTAGCCCCGATTATTAGCGATCAATTGGGAGCAAATCAAGGAGTGACGACTGGCGTTTCTGGCAGTAATTAGTCGGCGACGCGCGATCGAGAGGAAGCATCAGCATCACTTGGCATCGCATCTGGACCGTCGCCGGATCAGCTTCTCTGGCTTTTAATTAACATTCCTCACCTAACCTCTTCGCGCTGCCTGCGACTCGGAGGCAATAACTGCCAGAGCGGGCGTCGAGGAATCGTTACGGGGATGTGCACCGGCCGTTTTTGTTTGCTAATTGTTGAATTAATTCCCTGTCCCTCCATCAATTCGTAATTCGACTGGAAGGCCGAGGGCGACGACTCCTCGACACGGTGGGAAGTGCTCGACTTTCGAGAGCCGGGAAGCGTCTAGTCCGCCGACAACGGAAGGAGCCACACTGAAAAGCCCGAAGAAACTCAAATTTCGTTTAACTAAACCAAACGGCATTTATTCACCAAAGTTCAACAAGTCGTTCAATAAAGTTTTCAAAAAGCTAAATTAGATATATTTTTATTAAAAAATATAAAGGTAATACAAGGAGCTAGCGATGTTTACATACAAGAGGAAAGTTCTTTACGAACATTACCCAAGTAACAACATCCATTAACATAAATCGCATGAAAAATTATATAAAACCGACCCCCAGAGAAATTTTATGATTTCTATATCATCTAAAAGAAATCCGTTATAAAAATTAGTTGTAAATATTTGTCTAAACTAACCTATTATGGTTTAAAATTTGATGTCATCGTTTAAAAATAAATAATAGCAAATCCAAATTATTTACGAAAAAATACTTGGTTGTAATCTTGTCTACATAAGATTTACATTAAGACAAAATCATGAGTGTAAAATATAACGTAAGTATATATATCTCAGGAATAAAGTGCCTTTCAATAATAAAAGTGATATTATCATAAGTTAGTTTAAATAATATAATAAAATGTTTCTAAAAAGGGTAATAGAGGGCACGAAAATGAGCAACTTTTATGAAGCAACTGATAGTCTAAATACGAGAAAATTAATTAAGAAAATTAACCATACATGTAAACCGACCCTGTGCATCTTGTGCACGTGCGTTGTGTGTTGCAGTATTACTTAGATGGCGTATAAAATGTTTTCTGATCAAGAACTAGCGGATATGGTGTTAATGTATGGAGAATGTTAGTACAATTTAAATGAGACTTGTCGTTTGTATCCGGAAACAGTAGAACACTGCAAAAGGTAAAGGTTACGGGATACCCAGAATGTCCACCTGATATATTAAGGTCGTGGACGGGAAAGGCTGCAACATGTTTTCGACAACGAAGAAAAAACATAAACCTCGTTGAGGAATATCTGCTGCGTAGTACTCGCGACATTGACCGAGAAGTGGGTGTACTACGGGAACAATTATTAACCCCTAAAGGGTTTATTAAATAACAATGATTTTCAGCCCCATGTGGAATGTTGTTAGTGGTTTCGACATCAAATAGTACAAGATACGGAGTTTACAAGTAAGGTGCTTTTTACAGATGAATGTTGTTTTACTAGAGACGGCATCATAGGTACTAAATTCTCACAACATTCATTATTGGTGTGATGCAAATCCTCACGTTGTAACAGAGATCTCGGTTCCAGCAACGGTTTTTAGTGAATGTATGGTGTGATGTTTTTGATGACAGAATTTTGACCGTTGTTTGGAAGCATGTTTATTAGCACATGGAAACAACTTTGAACAATTTTTGTAGAGCATATCGTCTATTGGTAAGTAATTCGTTTATTCGTTTATTCGTTTAATATTTGTATTACTTTTAAACAAGATTTGAATAAATTACAGCATTTACGAACACAAAATTTAAGCCGTCAAAACGACCATCAATGCTTTCACACTGCGGCGCGCGGCAACTTCGATATCCCCGCACCGGGGAAGGCTTTAAATTTGTTTAAACCTACATAAGAAAAATTTCCTTTCAATTTAAAAAGTAATGTTTTAGATCATTACCCTTTTCGAGAAACGCACTTATTTCAGGAACACCCTGGATACTTGATTTATACAAATACCTGAATAATTTAAAAACGTACTGTGAGCACTGACAGGTAAAATATGCATTTATAGATATGTGGATAAAATATTCGAGAAGACGAGGAAAGTGTATACGGTATATAATTGCTCCAATACACAGGAAAACAGTACATTTGAACAAAATTTGGACGATAACATATTATGCCATATGTAGTGGCCGTTACTTATACAATTACCTTTCAATTTTCCCTCCTCCACAGAGCCTAGCCCGAGAACAAGGGCAGGTCGAGGATTCCTGGCTAAGGCTAAGGAAGTGAAAGATAATTCTGTAACTGATGACTACTAGGTGCTGGCGATGAAAGCCTTAAAACTACGATGTTTTATCGTATTCTTTTGTGCAAATCCCCTTCATTAAACCCTGCTAGCTCAACAGCTTTCCTCTTATGTGACTCCTTACTAAATATTTCCTTGGAAGTATAAATTTGTCCATGGCTTACTTGCGATATGAATATTTTCTCAAAAAAATGGCAAACACGAATTTGAAAATAAATTATATTAATTACATGATAGGGTAGATAGTGTGCTAGTATATAATAAGTTAGCTCGGACCCTACACCTACCCCGCCCTAAATGTTTATTTGGTATAGGAAAAATTGTACATTCTAGATAATTAGCACACAGGTTGGTACCTACTTTTTTTCTTGTGAAGAATGATAAACACATTTAATAAAAGAAAACTTTTACTTTTACTTTTACTTTACTACTTTAGAAATAAATGTGCAGCAGAAAATGGTGTATTTGTACATTCACAAAATTTCAAAGAAATTATTTATTTTTATACTTACATGGTTTTTCCATAGTGTGAACCCTGTGTTTTAGTTTGTCAGACTTTATTAGCTTTGATGTAACGACTAACCTGAACTAAATATCGACGAACAAATATTTTGTGACATTCTTTTATATTGGTAGTGAAATACATACTTATCGTATGTAGAAAAGCGTGTTCGCTAATTTTCATTGTGCGAACTTGCAATTAAAGCATTTGTTTTAGAAGAAGAGGAAAAACAAAAATGAAGGTAGAAAAAGGAAAAAGGTAAGCGGATTTACGGCGCCTGAGACAAAACACATAAAAGGGGGAGTTTTAAACGCTGTTTCCTCATCTCATACGACGAAACGAAATTGTACCTCCAGAAATCTTTGGGTACTCATATTATCTTTGAATAATGTCGGTTACACTCTGAGGTTAGATATACTTCAAAAACGTACCTAAAAGTACACGGACAAAAATTTCTAATATCCAAACATTGTACCATATATCTAAACTTATCAAATTTGCTAGCCGGGACCACACGTCACTATAAAAAAATAATGAAAACAAATTCCGTCAGACGATACTGCACAATAAAATACAGAATTCAAGGTTCAAAAATTGCTACAGACTACCATTTAGTTCGTATAAGCTGTTTTTTTAAATTATCCTGAAACTATATAAAAACAGATTGACAAGATTGATTTATAAAAAAAAACATAACCCATAAACTCATGAAAGCTTAAACAAAACAACCTTTAAACCGATAGACATTAAGATTATAAACCCTTATGGGCTTATGAGTTTTATAGGTTTAAGGTGTCATGCGTGTAAGAGTTTTTGTGTTCAACAGTTCAACATGGGTTTATGGGTTTTCTTATAAATTAAACATGACAGTAAGTATGTATTTACATAGTTTTGGGATAATTTAAAAAAAAATCAGCTTACATGAATCAAAATGGAAGTTTGAACCTTGAATTCTGTATTTTCCCCAGTGTTGTTGTTCGGTAACATCTCGGGCACTTTATTTCAACGATCATTCACAATCACAGTGAAGTAAAGTAAATATAAAATATCTTATTGTGACAACAGTTTTCCGGTATATTTTAAGTTTCTTTTTGTACAGGTGACAAAATAGTCAAATTAATAAAAAAAAATGATAGCTAGAAATCCATGCAATTTATAGTACTATAGCTAATATCATTTAAGTAAGATATTTGGTTAAATAATTTACACATATTAAAAATTGGTGACTTTATTAAAACATTTTTCCTACTTCCACATCCACTATTATTGAATGTACAATGTTGACGAGACTGCCATCTTGACACTAAAAACTTAAATTTTAATAATAATAACTAATGATATGGGACAATAAATTTAAATAAAACATTTAATGCAGCACAATTTCTTCTAAACAATAAAGAATCAAGCACAACTAAGGAAAGCAAACTTTGCTAATTAACATCTCTCATAGATGAAAATGATAAACAGCACATATTCAATACATTTTTAACGTGTCTTTTTTGGAAAAACCGCCCCATTTGCTGACACAGAATCCCACTGTTTTAGAAGCGAATGTGAGTTTTCTATCAATAAAACCCACAAATTTAAAAAAATCACACGTCTTTCTTACCAATCATGCAAGGATCAAAAGACATGCTTTCTGTAATATCCTACGATAAGTCTTATATCTAGATATGTTCAGTTGTAAATAATTACATTTGTAAATACAATAAAAAGCAAAGACCCTAAATTAGAACCTTGCAGCACTGCTGAGGTGACATAATAATGACTCTATTCCATGAATTGTTTTCCCTCAGAAAGGTAAGAGCTAATTATAGAAATCAAATTATCAAATTGTTTTAAGCTTCGATAACAGAAGAAAATCACTACTATCTAATATTGTAGATCTTAAAATCAGTATTAAACATGCCAAATTTGTTACTGCAGAACGTTTTTCAATAAAGCTATGTTGGAATGGATCGGTCGAAGGTAAAAAAGATTTATACAATTTATCATAAATGATAATTTCAGATAATAGCTATTGATCTGTAATTAATTATTCCACTCGATCGTCTGATTTTAGAATAGGATCATTCTTCATAGTCTTCCACACATCTGGAAATTGACTTTTCGCTAAAATAAGACTAAAAAAGTAACGCAAAGGAGACATTTGTTTTCTTTACGATAAGATAAATAGTGATCCATTGGAATTTCCGGTGGAAGTCAACCAGCAAACAATTGAATGAGGTTCCTAATTTTTTGTATTTATTTAGGTAACAAAAATTAAAATGTTTTAAGGACCACACATATTTGACAGTACAAGGCGAGATGCCGAGATGTGGCTAAAGTAGTTTTTGCTGCAGTTCCCAAAGCAGGAGAGAAACGCCGTACCTGTTTTAATAATATCGGAATGTGCGGAATAATAATTGGCCGAGAGCTGGCCCTGCTTAATCCCGTGGTCGCGGAAGAATAGGGCAGGATTTGCAATGCGGAGGCTTCCCAACGTCACAAATCACTTTTACTGCCGTCCGTGTACCGTTTTATATGAGTTTGTGACCGTGTGTAACAGCCATAGAGGTCCTTTGGCTAAAGCCCCGCCTTGAATATCTCAGATTTAATTTCCACTCTTTAATATAAATAGTCGGTATGAAGGGCAACATTAATGCCGAAACGGCTATTCGATGGTAATTTAAACCGTCTGTTTAACTGCTCCTTTTCTAATTAATTGCGCGGGTCCTGCTCGTAAATACACGAGCTTTATTTTATTAATGTTGTAGTTTATTATACGTTTTCACAATAAATCCGTCCTGTTATTTAATTCGTTTTACTCAGTGTCACGTATCCGCTTTCTTCTGCTTCCCTACCAACCGGCCAGGGGGCGCCCATAATTCTCTTCCTCATCGCGATTGCCCGCTTACTACAGATATTTGACTGAATAAAATAATATATAATCAGAATCCCTTTTGCCACATAGTGGTGTCGGGTATAAATAAAATAATAAAAAAAAACATATTTGAAAAATGTTGGTAGTATCCATTTATTTATTTAATTTCCAATTAAATCAGAAATTACGTTTTCCTTGTTATCATCTACTGTATACTTTAATTATTGAGAGAATTATTGAGAGAATAATTGAGATTATGCATAACGATAATTTTTCTAAAAATGTTAAAAATAGGTAAATCCACGGTACTGTAATATTGGTAAACATAAAAACGATGGAGGAGCTTATTTTCTAAATGCAATTTCTCAAAATGCACTGCTACAAGAAATTAACTTACCGCTAAAATAATTTTAGTAACTTATTATGTTATAAATAGCAAACCTAAACTTTAAACTCTAATTAATATACAGGGTGTCCCGGAAATGGTGGGCAATCTCTCGGATATGGATAGATAATGAGAAAATAATGTCACAAGTTCATATAAAATGTTTTTCCTCCGGGCTCACCCTGTAGAGTTATTAGCTCTTGAATTTGAGAATTAAAAATGGGTTTTTTGCTGTAACTTTTGTATTTTTCAATAAATTTTGAAAATTTTTTGGCTGGATCTATAATTTTTGAAGCTGCTTTAGATGATAATATGAAATCCTCGATAATAATTATGGGGGCTCGGGGGCACAGCACCCCCCACCAAAATTTCTAGAAAAAAAAATTTTGTTCCACTATACCCCAAATTTTTCATCATTTTATAAAAATTTATGGTATTTTACTTAAAAAAGGTATACTTGTTGAATGTCCATAAAATATATATTTTTTGAGATAAACCCGTTTAAAGAGGAAGGTACCATTTAATTTGAGACATTTTATTTAACAGAAACACAGGTTTAATCGTAGTTGGCTTTTACATTTCAGAATAAAGGACAAATAATTTGCAATAGCAGTGTTCCAAATTAAGAGAATTTGGACTTAACTAAACTAACTAAACGAAAAGTGCATGACAATCAAAATTTTGTAACTAATATAATTCATAATGAATTCTCAATTTTAGTTCCACCTTCTCTTATACAAATACGAGCTCGTTTAACAGAAGACTGTTGCACTCTCCATAACATTTCAGGATTTTGTAGTATTTCATTTGCACAATAAAAAATCCTTTCTTCTAATTCTTCTCTAGTGGTTACAGGTGTGGAATTAACAAGATTTTCCAAGTGCCCCCAAAAGAAAAAGTCAAGTAGGTTCATGAAGTTCGGGCAGGTCAGTGAATAGGTCCACCGCGAAAGTTAGGCGGCGCCCCATCGTGCATGAATATCAGTGCATTTCTGGTTTCAAGATCAACATCTTCTAACAGTTGTGGTAATTGATGCACAAGGAAATCTAGGTAACGTTGATCATTCAGTCTAGGGGGTAACACAAATGGACCCAATAAGTAAGGACCAATAATTCCACTCCAAACATTAACATAAAATTGTCTTTGGTGCCTAGTTTTAATAATAGCGTGTGGGTTCTCATCAGACCAATAATGTAAATCATGGGAGTTAATAACTCCATTCCTCCCAAAACTTGCTTCGTCAGAATTAATCTCGTAAACATAGGATTTTGCTCATGTCTCTGAAGAAACCATTGAGAAAACTGTACTCTTGCACTAAAATCATCATGATTAAGAGCATGCACTTTTTGGATATGGTAAGGGTGAAGAAGCTGTTCTCTAAGGATTCTTGCAACAGTGGTCTTTGGAACATTGGTAAAAGAAGATAATGACCTAATGCTAACTGTTGGATGAGCAGCAACTTCGTCCAGTATATTTTTCTCTACTTCAACTGTACATGCTGTTCGCGGGGCACCCCTGTTTGCAGTAACAGGAGCAAACTGACCTAAAGACATTAAAATTTATTTAATATCCATTTTGTTTAATAATAGTAATCGTATTTTACCAGTTTCTCTTAATCTTTGATCAATACGTTCGAAAGTTTTGCGATCCGGAATCCTTCTATTAGGATAAGATTGCTGATAAAATCTTCTTGCTGCCGAAGCATTACAAAGAGCCCGCCCGTACATAAAATGCATATCAGCATATTCTTCATTGGAATACTCCATATTTTATAACAAATTATGAGTTATGAGATGAGTCTTAGATTTAAAACTACGTATTTGGCAAGTTTGACAATTTAATTGCCTTTGGCATACTCTGACATGTAAAAGCTAACCACGATTAAATCTGTGTTTCAATTAAATAAAATGTCTCAAATTAAATGGTACCTTCCTCTTTAAACGGGTTTATCTCAAAAATATCTATTTTATGGATATTCAACAAGTATACCTTTTTACGTAAAATACCATAAATTTTTATAAAATGATGGAAAATTTGGAGTATAGTAGAACAAAAATTTTTTTTCTAGAATTTTTGGTGGGGGGTGCTTTGCCCACGGGCCCCCATAATTATTATCGAGGATTTCATATTATCATCCAAAGCAGCTTCAAAAATTATAGATCCAGCCAAAAAATTTTCAAAATTTATTGAAAAATACAAAAGTTACAGCAAAAAAACATTTTTAATTCTCAACTTCAAGAGCTAATAACTCTACAGGGTGAGCCCGGAAGAAAAAATTTTATATGAACTTGTGATATTATTTTCTCATTATTTATACATATCCGAGAGGTTGCCCACCATTTCCGGGACACCCTGTATAGTACTTTGATTAACATTTAACAAAAAAAAAAACAGATTTAAAATCCGTAAATCTGCTAAAGTTTCATATGGAAATAATTACTTCCATTAATTTAATATAGGGTATTTTTGTGTTAAAACTACATGGCGATCCTAGCAGGCTCGCCATGTAGTTTCAACTTCTGGGGTTAAGGTATATTTTGATGTTAATTAATAAAGAGTTCGGGTTAAGACTAATTTTATTTTCTATAACTACAATAATGTAAGTTTTGCTAAGTAAGAATAATGTATATTCATTGCTCGGGTGACTGGATCTAGGATCATTGACCCGTCGCATATATATTTTATTTATTGCAAAGTTGCAAATAGCGGTTAATGACAGTACATTTTTACGTCCATTTCGGATTATACTCTCACATCCATTGTTCGTGATCAAAAAAGTGTTTGAGTGTCCTTTGAAATTCCATATTTCAAGAAAAAAGATGTCCCACGTTTCCCATGTTATTAGGCCGATTCAGATGAAATCTTGTCTTCCAATCATATCCCTACAATGTTCAATTGGATTGTTGTTTGGTCTCGTGGTAATTGAATCACTACACGTATAACAATTAATATTCATAATATCAAAATTGATTGAAAATCTAGCTAAAAGATCGATTTACAGGAAAAAGTAAGGAAATTGAAAAATATAAACATTTTGAAAACAACAACTAAAAAAGAAACAATTTCGTTTTGATAGAAATGACTAAGAAAAGCTTTAGTACAACTGCACGTCAGTTCTTCATTTTGCAATTGTTTTGGTTGGTCCGTATTGTTTTAAATTCATTGTAACTTTTGCAGAAAATAAACTTCATATTTATAGTGGTTTTTTAAATACAAAAATTGAATATTAATAAAATGAACATTCCGCTTGAAAAATAGTTCATTAAAACTTATTAAATACCATTTATACGTAGCGAAAATTTTGTTAGAAAATCCATTCTGGAAATAAGCTCCTTGATTGTACTCGATCGGCGGCCAAAATTATAAAGAGTGACTAATACATAATATAAAAACAATATTACCATAATGCGTATAAAATATAAAATGATTTCTATACGGTTCAATATTATTTATCTTTGTGCCGCTCGCCATGCACATCGGTAGAATCTATAATCGTGTATAGACTGAGTTACACTGAACGTCGATCTATATTTTATCTCTGTCTTTTGCACTTGGTAGGGAATAGGGAAATGCTTTTTAGTGGGTGTAAACGGACTTGATTTGCCCGACCTGAGAAACGTCATAGCATAAGCGTAGACGAGGGGTCTAATTCCATGGCTATAATAAATTTATAAATTAAAAAAACACAACTGGGACGTTTTAAAATGCTGTAATAATTAAAATTGATCAAAGTCCGGTTATAGCAAACCGTAAAAAATATTAGATGTTATGTTTTATTATGTTTTTTCAATATTTTATATATCTTGTTGCCTTTTACGTAGACACGCCAATGGATTTTCGTTCCCGGCACGCTTCATCCCCCTTACTAGTCCAAGAGCTAGCGATGAATCACTATCTATAATTTTGGCCGTCGAGTTTAGACAGTTTTGTTTATATACATACCACGTGTCACATTTTAATCGATACACATGAATATATCATCAGTGAAGCCTCCAATCCAAAAATGACCTACATAATTGGGGGGAAACGGTAGCTGACCATAAATTTAGCCTTAACCATGACCTTGAAGGTCAATTCAAGGTCAACTTCATAATTTTAAATGGGACGCTCTATTTTCTACACTATTTTCTACACTGTGAATAGATTCTGTAGAAAATTGTACATCCGGATCTGATCTCAAGTTTGACCTTGCAGTCAAAGTTAAGGTCACAGCGAGTGCAAAGATTCACCACCCTTGAAACAACCTCGGAATAAGAGGTTTGCTCCCAGAATCGATAGAATTTTTATCAAGTTACTCAATCATGATTTTGAATTTGATCTTGACCTCTACCGTCAAGGTCATTTGAAGGTCGACTACAGGAATTGATCGTAATGATCGTTGCAAATGTTATTAAGGATGTCACCATAAATCGGTGATTGTATTTAACCTTGAATGCCATTTGAAGGTTGATTAAAGGTTGACTTTGTTTAATTTTATGTCGAACCCTGTATTCCTAAGTACAGTGTATTTTTACTTTTACTCAGTTAACTACTTGTCTCATCAACTGACAGCAAATTTTCTTAGATAGATTTTTCTTAGATAGATTTTCTTAGATATTTATATATCAACAAATAAGCTGCTTAATATAAAGCAAAGCTTCACATAAACTTTCCTTCTTAAAATGTTTTAAATAATTACTACCAGAAATATTTCACGTACATAAATTACATCCTTCATTATATAATTGTATATAAATGTTTGTTCTTCAATATTCTAACCGTTCTTATAATGATCGTAAATGGTCTTTTATTTTTCAACAATTTGTATTTCCGCAAACTGTAATCTGTATTGTATATAAAAATACATTCTTAACATAGTATTTCCCTATTCAAGAACTTTATCTCTGCTAATGAAACGTCTGTTACAAAGTGAATACACATAAATATCGCCAAGAATGAATGACGCCTCCCCCAACTCCCCTACCCGCCGCTGCCGCCCAAACTCTCGACTTAATAACAAGTCCTTATGCAACGAGTGACTCGAATTTTCGTTACTCTCGCAGAACAGATCCCCAAATTTATATTGGTGTAATTTTTATCCATCCAATTACCTTTCTGTTCTATTCAGCAATTCTGGAACAATATTTCAGGGGATTGAGGAACATAACGGGGGCGGCGGGGACAGCCACCGCCGCCGCCGGCAGCGGCTCAGTTTGAGTAGGACCGAAAACGGTTTGATTTGTTGGCGCCGTTAATTGAAAACCGGGGCCAATTACATAGGCGACTATGATGCCTTCTTCTTCCAGCGTTCTCCGTCCAAATGGCCACCGAACACGATACACTTACTTCAAAATGAAGTAAATAATTCAACCTGATGTTTTTTTTATTGACTTTTAATCTATCTATAGCTAAAAGCAATTTTACATAAAATTGTATCGTTTTTCTAATTTATGGCGAAGTCGCCAATTTTAATCAACAAATGAACAACTTTAATAATCTTTATCTATTATTTATTATTAGTAGGTATTCGCATTATTGTTAATTAAATTTATTTATCTTCAACAACTGCTTAACTATCATTTCATGATAATCTGAAATAGTCTTTGCATTATATTGTAGTTATACAATATACAGGGTCCGCCACGTAAAACTCCCCATGCCTGGATCTCTTGAAACTTTTAAAATGTCACATTTTCAATTTGTAGAAGTTTTAAGCGTCTTCTAAACTAATTCTTTAATTAGAAAAAGGTCACTATAATAAAATGGCGAATTTGAAAATGTATTTTTCCGAGCGGAATTTCACTTTAACACGCTATATACAAATTTATAATGCTATATATATATCGTGAAAAAATAATTTAATTTGATATATACAGCCAAAAGTATTAGGCATCTACTAAAAACGAATGAGTTTACGTTGTATTTGAAAGAAAGGATATTTTATTACTTGGTCGGCATTGTTTTGTTGGATTGGCCAGCTCAGTCCCCAGATCTCAACCCCACTGAACACCTTTGGGGCATATTGAAGCGCAAGACTGGGGACAAGGCTTAAAAACTGTTCTACAGCATGAATGGGAAGCGGCAACTGCTTCACAATGTAAAAAAACTTGTTGACAGTATGCCCCAAAGAATTAAAGCCGTTATAAAATCTAAGTGTGAACCCACTAAATACTGATTAGTATTAATAAACATGGTTATTAAAACAAACTTATTATTTTTTAGTTTAAAACCCAGTAAAAAACTCGATGTGCAAAATTTAATAGGGTGCCTAATACCTACTTTTGGCCAAGGCTGTAGGTAGACATCTTTTATATTATACAAGGTAATGAAAATTTATTATATGACAACTTTCTCTCTAAGAAAACGTAAAAGATGTAAAAGATGATTAAATTTGAGAAACAATATAGTACGTTTCAATTCCTCGAAGAAGAATTGAAAATAACTTTTTAAGATTTGAAGATCTTTTGAAAAATACGAGATTTTTAGGTTTCGTGTTTCGTATGGATTTATTTGAAAAGCTGTACGAAATTAAAAACATTTTCCATAGGCTATTTTTACCCAATTCCAATATAGAATTAGATTTTTATTGCGATTGATGAAATCGCAAGTCATCATTAGTTTCAATTTTTTAAATACAATATTATTATTATTTTCGCGCCATTATATTATATACCTACGTTACCGTTTAGTGAAGTTTTTGGACCGGAAAATTCATCGTCAGTGTTATATTTTTTCAAAGACTAAAATTTGTATTATTATTATAAAGCTACAAAATTTGGGGAAAATATCAAGTAGCTTCAATACATATTTCATAACTTTTGTTCAAATGCATGTTGTTTTCGTTAAGACTTCTTCATTTCTTCATATTTTGCTAGTTTATCCAACTAGACCAACACAAATAAGTTTGCGCCTGAGTTAGCTCCGTCCACAAATACGCACTGGACATGGCAAGGGAGATATTCCTATCCCAAATCGCCGCGCCTACGTCTTATTCTTTCTAGCTAAATGGTTTCTTTCTTCATCTCGCGCAGCTCTGCCTGAGTCGGAAACGCTAACTTGTGTCGGTCTACAATTATTGTCATTACTGTAATATGTAACCTAACGGTTATCACTAGCTGGCGTTTGATCATTTTCCTAATTATTTAGATTTTCCAGGTTTCTCTCATTTCTGTACTGAATGGTGGCCAGAGGTTAACTGACTAATAATATGCAGTCTCCTCCTCCGTTTCTGACTAATCTATGAGATAAGAATGACTGGTAGAGATATTATTACTATTCCACTTCCGCTATAATTAAATATTGTTATGGTTATATTTTTGGTTTTTGAATATTGAATTTTAATTTTAGTTTTTTAATTTTAATTTATGTGTTTAATGTATTGAGTGTTGTGTTTTAGCTTTCGTTTTATTTCTGTAATTATTATTTAGATTTTACTGTGCATTGTTAAATACAACTTTCTTTTCTTTCTTACCTCGTATATCTAATTATTTTTTTTTATATATATACCCTTGCTAGCTGCCACTTAGATTTTGCTTTAAGTCTTATCTCAGGAGTCGGTTCACTTTCTTTACTTCAGGACTTGTAGCATACAGAACAAGAAAAAATAGAATTTTTAAGAATTTACAATATTTATATTTTTCTTTAAAAAAATTTATCAGTTATCGTGATTATATCATAACAAAAACAAAACAGAAGAAAATTTTTAACTTGATTGGCTTTTCCTTCAGAAATATTTTCATATAATTTAATTTCTAATTGAACAAAAATAAAGAATATTTTATTTGCTATTACTTTTCCTTATCCTATTACAATTTTTACAATACAAGAGCTTGGTAGTTTTTTAATTTCTTTTCAAAAATTTTTTTATCTGACTTACTTATGAATACTACTTTCAACACTCGCTCGTATATTGTATTGCATAACTTAAATATCTACCCTTAATAGTATAAAACTGACATTTAATTACAAATGGCCGTCAATGTTCGAGATTAATTTGAGCTCATTCAAATTAGGATGGTTTTAAAAGCTGGTTTTGGGATTTATTTATCTTTGGCCTTTTCCAGGTAAGTCCTGTTATTTAGTTTGACCTTTTTTTTCTTTTATAAGGTAAACTATATCACAATTTAATTGTTTAAGCTATAGCATTTAATTTTTATTTATTTTGTGCACTTTATTTTTATTTTTAAAGGTACCTGTTGATCGTTGGATTCGGCTTTCCTTGCTGGAACGATGGGTTTTTTATTACCAATTATGGGCCACTGGAATACTCTTGATACTGCCTTTTAATGGGTTACAAAAATTTTCTTGCCTGATGAATTTCTTTGTAGATTTTGAAGATAAACGATTTTTAAGATCACTGGTAAGTTTTATTTTACTTTCTGCCTGTTATATCTTGAATATTCTATGATTTTTCTGAGCTACTTCTAATATCTGGCTTCTTCCCAATTAAAAACCAAGCCGTAACTATCAATAAACAATTGTTTTTTCGCCTTCTGGAAGTTTCTAGTGTTTCCTTTTTCATTAAGGTCCCTTCACATAGTTTCCAGTCTTTGGGCATACCTTTTTCACTACACTTTCACCTCACTACTTACATCTAATACATTTGTGACAATGTCTTTTTATTTCTAACATATAAATTTAGTACTTTTTGTGAAATATTCTTTATTTATGTTCTTTCTTTTGTAGGTCATATTCTGGTTCTTGTAAAGCCAACTTTAGTTTTGACATGTGCTAAATTTTATAATTTAATTTGACATTTGATATTAAAATTTCATCATTGTATTCAGTTGATTGAAAATATCTTCTCTACATCTAATCGTCTACCTAATTTATGCATATCATATTCATCTATGGATATTTGTCTTTCTTTTGATATATGTCACACTGGGTTTAAATTCTGTTTTCTTATTATACTGGGTCTGGCAATTATCGATGTCATGTTTTTTTTTTAAATTATTTTTGCACTTATGAGTTAAATTTAAAATTATCTCCTTTATACTATATGATATTCTTATTTGATACTTATTTTATATTCAGAGTCTTTGTATTAACAATTTTATGCTATTTTATTGTCTGCTATTTTAATTAATTTTATTTTTGATCTAAAGTTCGGTCAGGTAATATTTCCATTGTGATAATTTTTTTGTGTATTTCCAATTTGTTACAATATATAAATAAATATATAATAATAAAATTTCTTCATTTTCATAATTTATACAGGGTGCCTCATTTAAGACCATATTTATGTAGCTTAACATTCAATTGTTTAGAGGTGTTAAGAAGCCTCATACCATCTTTATTTTTTGTACTTTTTGTATCTCAAATGCAGAAATTGGGAATACAGTGTCGTCTTTCAATTAGGTTGGTGTTTCGTTATCTGGATATTTGGGTTTCAGATTGAGTGCCATGTCGCGGATTTACGTTATTTTGACCCTTGTTATGAATATTTGGTACAATTAGGGAGCCACGTCATGGAACATGATTTAGTCCATCTAAATTCTCCATTCGAAGAGGATAGTTGTCTTAAAATAGGGGGAAACCATCTGATTTGTTTTGTTGCCTTCTTCCACTCTAGTACACCTTCGGGATGGCATGGTTTCCTGGAGGCTTTCAACTGAGCCTGAACTGAAATATGGACGCTTCTTGAACTTCTAAGAGTACCTATAATCTTCTAGAAACTTATTTTATCCCTCAGGATCTTCACCGCAGTTTTGCACAATGCCTGGATAAGGCACTAAAACCGAGGTTTAGGCTGGGAGTAATGCACACGCAAAGAATTTGTGAAATTTCTTTAACAGTTTCAAATTATTGGAAATGTACTACACGTACTGACTAGTTTCAGAAAGGACAGCAAGGCATCAGGGTCGACATTCGTTCACAGTCCTTCATGGGCCCGCAGAGTTCCTGTAGCAAAGTCCGCTTTAAGTTTAGACAATTGGTCCTCCCAGGTTTCGCCCATCTTTGGATTATCGCTGACCGGAACTGATGGTCGACTTGAACTCTGACGTGTTACCTTGGTTCAAAACTAATTTTGAACTTTCTATTTTTGAAGCGCATCGTTGGCGGGTGCTCTGCCGACAGCATCGACTTCTGGCGGTATGTATGTTGCGGTTCAATGTTTGGGGGCCGCTAGGAGCTTCTTAACAACTTCGGCGGAAATTTTTTGAAACGTAATTGAAATTATTTTTTTCGGCACCGCGCCTTCTACCTCTCATGGAGGGTAGTTTGGGGCTAATCGGAAATGTGCCTCTCCTTTGGCCGGGATTGGTCCTGCATAGAGTGACTACAGACGGCTCCTTGATTTCGGTTGGAAAGTTGAGCAAAAATTTGAAATCGGAATTTGGATACGACAAGGGCAATTTTTGTTCGTCCGCCCTATACAAGTCGCCTTGCAAGGGCGATAAAAATGCAAGCTCCGTCTGATGCGCCCAAGATACGTCCGCCGGAGCGACACGGGCCGTAACGGCGTGAGATGCGAGGCAATTCCCCGTTACAGATCTTATTAGTCGGCGGTATTTAATAAGGAAATGTTGCTAAGTGCGCGGGGCGGATAACGCCGCACTTTACGACCGGGAGAAAACAGAAAAATCTCATCTGCATTATTTACATAAACTGCACACAGTCGCGCCGTTTTTGCGCCATGAATCCCGACGAGGATGCGAGGATAACGGCGCGCTGCGGGGCTCAGATATCGCGGTAATAATGGAAATAATCGCGGCGAATTAAGAAGTTTTTTAACTCTTCCGCTCGTCCTCGCGGCCGGGCAAACATTAATCAACATTCTTAAATCAGTTTTATTAAAATATGTCGCTGGCAATTATAGATAAAAAGTTTCTAATGTTTATTAGGCCGGCGGCCGTGACTCGCGCATTTTTAAAGCTGCATTAATGAGCACGTTTAATTAATTTCTCGATTCGTTGGGCCGCGGGATGATTCGCGCGTCATTAATTTTGAAAAAATCGGTGTTTTCCGCGGTACGCTTTACCTTCTCGCCAAGTCTCACAAGATATCCAGTTACAGAAAGTAGTAGAAACTTAACACAAGCAGATCATGTCTATAAAATAAATGTTGTAATTAAATATTTTCTATCTCGTATAGGGGTGACCCGCATAACGACACGGAAATATAATATCTTGAAAAACAATAAGCCAATAAAGTTCTGTTATCGGAACTATTGTAACAATTTACCGAGAAGGGGCGTACCTTGAAATTTTATGCCAATGTCTTTCTACCTCAAGTGTCGAGTGCGTATAATTCCAAGAAAGTGATACAGGGGTCTTCTTGGAATTCTATCCCAACAAATATCGTACGGATGTATATTGTGAATGTATTTCTAAAACATATTTTATCTACGGTTACAACCAATTACAGGGTAGGTTAAGTTAATAATAATTACATGGCAAAATGAAAAAGACTAATAAAGGTACCTACATAATAACAAATAATAACATAAAGGTAATTAGATTATATGTTATTTACAAAAACATTGAAATTATTATTGTAGTCACATTGCAGTGATCTCGGAGATTATTGACACTGTCGCATATTTGATTAACAAGTGAATAATTTTTAATATGTATAAGTTCTAGGTAAAGATGTATGGAATAATGTGTTATGTCTAGAACTAGTCTAGTCTATGTTATGCCTACGTACTCCAAAATTAAGTATACCCAATATGGTACTACGGTATATTCAATTTAGTAATAACTGAAAAGAAATATTGTGCTTTATTTAAAATTCTCAATAAACATTTTTCAAAAGAACATGGGATACTCTGACCTTTACATGAATAGTTCTTTGTTACGCCTGTCTTATATGCCTTTATTAAATTAGATTACTTAGCTTCAGTTCTCTCTCGTATGCAGGCGTGTAAGTGTTATTTTTGGTATCCATCCTGGCTATGAGTAATTGTACAAATCAAATTATAATAAATCGATTTGCTTCAAGAACCGGAAAATATTAATATGATGTCAAAATTTCTTATTTGTTGTCTAAAGACATACAAAGTTGTAATCATTTTCTTGAAAGTCGCAGAAAATGTTTCTAATTTTCTTTCTAATAAGTAGACAATAGAATTGCAGATTATAATATATTTTTGCACACAGATAGAATGCTTTCTTACTATCACGAAAATATAAGGTCTGATATATTCTACCTCTAATAATAAGGGAGATATGGTCAAAAGAATGTGTTATAAAAATTACGGGGTGTCCAATGTTTAAAATTACAAACCTTAATGGCGGATAGAACACACTTTACCCTTTAATGATAACCATTTTTATGATACAGACTGTTTTATCTACGTTGACTGAATTTGTAATGTACTTATTTGGCCTAATCACAAGCATTGCATATTATTAAAAACAACACAACCACACAAAAAAATGTTTTTCAGGTCTGTGAACCCCCAATAACCCTATAATCAAATACATTCAACCTCAAACCTCTTAACCCCATAACCATATATTCCCATAACTACATAACGCCAATAACCATGTTGCTCAGTAGTATAACTTGCTCTCTCATCGCGGGATATATCAGGGCTCTAAACAGAATATATTTAACCCTATAACCTCAACCCCCTAACCCCATAACTCTATAAACCCATGACCCCATAAGTCCCTTAGCCACGTTATGATTAGATTGTTTAATTCAAGGAACATAGTCTATAGCTTCATTGGTTCCCAATTTCATCATCTCCAATAGATTATCCGTCAATTTAAAAAATATCATGCCAAATGAAGCTTTATTTCTTGGGGCCCGCTTTCGCACCCTGACCAGCCGCCGATTCTGGGCATCCGAAACCCTGTCTCGTACGTTTGCCACCTGTGCCTGCCATGAGAGCATGAAAACCATGATCCAGGAACTCCAGGGACTTGGGTTAGTATAAGCGCGCCACGCGCCATTATTCTATGGCTAGAAATTGGCCTCAATGATTTGGGATCGAGGGGGATTATCCCTCTTTATCCTGCCTCATCTCGTGTAGGCCTGGACAGCCTTCGTAGGTGGGCCCCATCCGTCGTCTACCCCGACCGCAAATGCGGCCGGTGTAGGCGCTTTGTGGGACCTCCTTTTGTCCTGGCTGGGCCCCGCCGGCTAGGGCCCTTTCTTCTGGCGCTCTTCTTGCTTCGCCGGCTCGTCTGTGTAAACCCCGGGGGTAGTGTCATGTTTATGTGTGGTATGGTTGGGTAGGGTAGTGCGGCTATGCAGCCTGGGATGCGCTTTGCTAAGGTGGCCCTTAGGCTAGCGCGGGAGGG